>NW_021833352.1:0-7500 GCF_006345805.1 Octopus sinensis
GAGGGATAGTAGGGGAGATAACAGGGTCAAGTGACCTCGCCCCAACATGAAGGTGCGTGTGTGTATAGAGAAGTATGTATGTCGTGTGAAAGAGGGCTGGGGTCTGGACGTGTGTATGTGTATGATGATGATGTGTGTAATGTCGTATGGTGTGATGCTGTGGGGAGGTGGGGGGCGAGAGTGGGGAAAGCCCATAGGGGTGTGGTTTCGGCTTGGGGGTGAGGTAGAGTGGGTGTTGTGGAGGAGTGAGGGGGAGAGGGGGAGAGAAGAGAGGGAGGGGAGGAGGGAACAGAGGGAGGAGAAGGAGGGGGAGATGGGGGTGGGGGGAGGGAGAGGGAGGAGAGGAGGGTAGGAGAGAAGGAGGGAGGGGAGAGAGGAGAAGAGGAGTAAGGGAGCAGAGAGAAAGAGAGAAAGGGAAGGGAGAAGAAGAAAGAAGAAAGAAGAGGGAAGAAGGGAAAGAATGGAAGAGGAGGGAAAGAGAGTAGGGGTGAAAAGATGAAGGACTGAAGAGAAGTAGGAGTCGAAGGGGAGGTTAGATGAAAAGGAGTTGTTAGATGAAAAGGGGGGAGAGTTGAGACCAAATAGCGTAAAAGAGCGAAGAGAGAAGATTAATCCCTGTTCACGGAGGAAGCGGGAATCCGGATGGCCTCTGTGCAAGGACAATCCGAACACAGACAGGTGTTGCAAGGAGTGACCGGTGGAGCGGAAATAGCGTGAGACCGGTGTGTCATTGGCAAGGCGGATGTCTCGGAGGTGTTCCGCGAACCGGTCAGCCAAGCGGCGTCCTGTTTGTCCGATGTACAGGGAATGGCAGAGAGAGCAGGAGATGCAATAGATGATATTGCTGGAGGTGCAGGTGAAAGAGTCGATGATGCGATAGGGTCGAGGATGGGTGCCAGTGAGGATGGTGGTGTTGGAGAGGTAAGGGCAAGTGCCGCAACGTGGGCGGAGCAGGGGAACGAGCCAGGTGGGAGATAGGGTCAGGGATGAAGCTGTGGACCATGAGGTCTCGTAGGTTATGGACTCGTTTGAAGGAGGGAGGGATCGTTAGAGAAGAGGTGTGAAGTGGAATGGTCGGACTGGGAGATGCCGAAAAGCTCGAAGAATGGTGCGTTGGAGAGGTAGTAGGGTGGTGGAGTGGTAAGTGAGGAGGGAAAAGGGAAGGGGAGACTGCAGAGGCGGGTTCGGGGGGAGAGAGCAGATGCACGGTCTATGGAACGTGCTCTGGCAAGGGCAGTGTGGATAGTGGTGAGGGGTATCCACATAGGATGACGTGGCGAGCCATGAGTTGAGACTGAGTCTCAAAGTCATGGTCGTCACTACAGAGCCTACGTAGACGGAGGAATTGGGAATAGGGGATGGAAAGCTTGGTGTGTTTGGGGTGGGAGGAAGAGATATTTAGGTCTGAGTGTGAGTCTGTGTGTTTGTAGTGAATGGAGGTGGTAAGAGTGGAGTGATGAATGCTGACCGAAATGTCGAGGAAGGAGACAGAGATGTTGGAGATAGTGGAGGTGAAGTGGAGGGCAGGATGGAAGGATTGAACGAAAGAGAGGAAGGAATCTAGATGTTCACGGGAGAGTAAGGTGGCACCGATAATGTCGTCAATGTAACGACCGTATAGTTCGGGAGTGGGACCAGTGAAACTAGAGAATATTTGGGCCTCAACATAGCCAACGAACAGGTTCGCATAGTTGGGGCCCATTCGCGTTCCCATGGCCACTCTCGAGACCTTTTGGTAGAACTCGCCCGCGAACGAGAAGCAGTTAAGAGAAAGGACAAGTTCAGCCAGACGAATGAGTGTGGAGGTGTCGGGTTCGGGGTTGGGGAAGAGGTCGAGAAAGTGTTGAAGTGCCCGCAGTCCTTCATGGTGAGGGATGACGGTATAGAGGCTCTGGCGGCGAGCTGGCAAAATCGTTAGCACGCCAGACGAGATGTTTAGCGGTATTTCGTCTGCCGTTACGTTCTGAGTTCAAATTCCGCCGAGGTCGACTTTGCCTTTCATCCTTTCGGGGTCGATTAAATAAGTACCAGTTACGCACTGGGGTCGATGTAATCGACTTAATCCATTTGTCTGTCCTTGTTTGTCCTCTCTGTGTTTAGCCCCTTGTGGGTAGTAAAGAAATAGGTATAGAGGCTCTGGATGTCCATTGTAAAAAGGATTTTGGGGGAGCCGGGAGGAAAGGAGAAAGAGTTGAAAAGCCGGAGAGCATGGTTGGTGTCGTGGATGTGGGAGGGAAGATATATATATATATATATATATAAATATTTGTATGTATATAAGTTAAAAAACGTATAGTAAATGTACAAACGAAAAGAAAACAGACAGAGGTCCGCAACTCCTCATCAGTTATCCGCCAGTGGGTCAAACGCAAATGCGCGCCTTTAACGATATATATATAGCATGATATGTTACAGGTTATGCAACCATTTAATGGATAGATATATCCGTAGGCACTCCTGGTATATTACCTCACTATGTATTGTCATCATTATAAGTTATATGGTAGTAGGTAATTTAAAGGTAAAACCGTGGTTTAATATATATCTTCTCTCTCTCTCCCCCTCTCTCTCTCTCTCTCTCTCTATATATATATATATATATATATATATACACTACAGACTTTCTACTGGCAACGCTTTGGTCAGCCTATGGTTATTGCCCAAGGTGTCACTGAGTGGGACTGAACCCCGAACGATGCGGTTGGGAGGCATGCTTCTTACCACATAGCCACACTAGCGCCTGTTTTAAATGTAAAAGAAACCCACCGAAGAACACATGTAAGCCAAGGATTGGTTAAACTGTGAAAATATCGAACTGGATACGATTGTGTCTCTTTGCGTTTTGATCTCAAATCCTGCTGAGGTTAACTTTGCCATTCATCCTTTCAGGAAGCGATAAAGAAATACTCAAGGCGATGGATTGGTAAGAATGCGAATGAGTTTTGTAGACAGAAAACCGCGTTGGAGCCCATCGTATATACGTTTGCGTGTGTATGTGTGTGTGGTCTTTGTGTGGCTGCCTCTGGTTTTCACCTCCGCCCGCTGAGTGACAGTCGGTGCTAGTTTGTTTATTTCCCTGTAACTTAGCAACACAGCAAAAGCAGGCGACAGAATAGGGAGTACACTTTAATGACACAAGTACTCTACTTCAACAAAATCCCTTCAGTGATGCGAGAAAAATCTCCAAGCCGGTGCTACAGCATGGTCATAGTTCAGTGACTGAATCACGCAAAAGAAAAATACGTACAGTAATTTCCTGAATATCTTAAATTAATCAAAGCAGCGAGTTGGCAGAATTGTTAGCAGTCCGGGAAATGGTCTTAGTGGCATTTCGTCACTCTTTACGTTCTGAGTTCAAATTCCGGCGAGGAAAGTTTTTGTGATTGAGTCTTTCGGGGTCGACAAAATAAGAACCAGTTGAGCACTTGGGTCATTGTAATCTAGAAATTTCAGGTCTTGTACCTGTAGCAGAAAGGAATAATTTAAGTTAATAATAAGAAAATATTTCACTGTTTTGTTTAGAATATCTGAAAGAAAAGGGATTGTTCTGCGTAGTCCAAATGCTGGAGAACAGAATGGACTCGAGTAACCTCAGTGAACAGTTTGAAGGTGCCAATGCGGGTAGGGTGGATTATTTCTGCAAATCACACTAATTAAACTGAGGTACTGAAATTTTGGGAAACATTAGAATTAGGAAGTCTTAGAATTAGAACGCTTTATTGTGAGAAAGCCTAAGCTGCGATAATGAACTACACAAGAATACAAACAAATCCCTTCTAAGCTTGCGATTTGTGGAAATCAGAGGAGCACAGAGTCTACTGGCGGCCCCTTTCACGATTTGAAGATCGTTCTTCAGAGAAAGGCACGTCATTTACAAACCTCATATTTTACGGATCAAAAGTAAACATATTATCTATGACAGTGAGCTAAAAGTCTTTAAAGATAACCTTTCTATGCTTACGATGTGGAGAATAAAGAGAGGTGAGTGTCCTGACAGACGGTTCACGATATATCTTAAATATGTCCATATGCTCGAAATACGGAGGAGAAAAACAGGCGACAACTGATGAAAGGTCGTTCGTTATGTTGCTCGTCTTGTTTTCCGTTTGTTTCTTTCGCTGTTCGCAAAAAAATGTTCGTATTCCATGTTTTCGCATTTCAAGTTATTTACATCCTGTACCCCTATATGTATATGTATATACATATTTATGTATGTGCATATACGTATATATAGGTATATATAGGCACGTATGTATACGTGCATCAGCATGGCCGCAGCTCTGAGCTGAAACTAGAAAAAAAAATATATGCATATATGTATATATTTATATTATTCATATTATATATATAATGCATATATACTTATATATATGTATATATATATATACATACACATACGCATATACGCATATGCATGTATGTCTTTATGCATGTATTCGTGTGTGTGCGTGTGTTTGTGTACGTGTGTGTATCTCTGTTAGACACTTTTTCGATTTACAAAGAAATGTCAAAGCAGATTTTATATCTAAATTTCAAAGCAAAACTGCGTTTTGTCGCAACTCTTGTCTTTCCTGTTGCGTTCCTCTTGACTCTCCTGACATATTCTTTACATATTAGAATGAAATTGTCTTCACACGTTTCATGCCTGGTCGGCAAGCCTTCCACGGTTTTAACATTGCAACTGCCATCTAAACCAGACACAAACTATTGCTTAACAGAATTGACGAGAAGACTTTGCGCATCAGGCATTTGTCTGCAGTGGGCTTTATTAATTATTTTGCGTATTAAAAACGTTTAATAAATTTGCTAACCTAAGATAAATCTAGTAGAGTTTGGAGTCGAGAAAAGCCTTCTGACACAAATGTAGTATACGGAAACTGTGTCAATACGAGTAGGAGGTAAAGTTCTTGTTTTAGGCAGGAAGACAAAATCCATCCGGCGATTTTACGACACCACCAGATTTGGGACAAACAATAGAGTTCGATTATTGCAAACTTTGGAGACAGTCCCTACGGTCTAAGGATAACTGACCTTTAACATTCCTCTTTCGCCTTAAATTAAACGGCACACACACACTCATATATATATATATACACACACACATATATATAGATAAATAGATAGATAGAAAGAGAGAGAGAGAGAGAGAGAGAGAAATAGAGATGCAAACACAGACACGCATTCCATTATATACATGTATAAACATTCGTGCATATCAAAGTGTATATGTACACACACGTACACACACGCATGTATGTTTGTGTGTGTGTACACACACAAATATATACATATATATATATATATATATATATATATGTATTATATATATATATATATACATATATATATGCATATATATATATATATATATATATATATATATATATATATATATATATATATGTATTTATGTATATGTATATATATCTATACTATATATATACGGGCATATACATAAACATATGTGCACATGTGTTTGTGCTTGCTTGCGTGTGTGTGTGTGTGCGTGTGTGTGTGTGCTTGCTTGTCTAGGTATTCTGATGAACTAAATATTTAGAGACGTGTGTGTCTGCGTGTATGTGTATGTATATGTGTGTTTGTGTGTGTCCGTGTGTACATATACACTCCGGTTTGTGTGTATATGTGTGTGTGTCCCTATAAACCGAATTAGTGCATTCTACTTTAAGTGTTTATATAAATATTTGATACAGCCGAATCTAAATGCACGCATATTTGAAAGGCGACTTCCAGTCAACCTCTCGTACACATCTCGTAGGCATACATTTGTCATTATAGAGAGATAAATGGCTTTTACTGATGCTGTTTTCAATCGCAAGTCTATATACTGGCATATAATTCTATTTACATATCTACGTGGTACTTTTATAACGATTTTCAATTTTTTCCTATTAAATAGACGTACAGGTCCGTTTGAATTTTCTGTATGTGTGTGTGTGTGTGACTGTGCGTGTGTCAGTGCGTGTGTATATTGCTACATATACATGTATCAATGTAAGTATATATATATATATATATAGATAGATAGATAGATATATAAATATATATTTATATGTATATGCACATATATATATACATATATATATACATATATATATATATATAAAAATATATATGCACATATATGTGTATATATATTTGTACGCACACACACACATATATATATATACACACACACATATATGTGTGTTTGTATGGATGTATGTAATTATCATTATATGCGCTTTCATATTCACATATACATGTGCACACGTATATCTACATCAACATAAGCGTATATTCGTATATATATATATATATATAATATATACAGTGAGAGAGAGTATCTATAAGTTTAGGCAATTGCATAATAATTTACATGTACCATATATGTGTGTGTGTGTGTGTGTGTGTGTGTGTGTGTGTATTTGTGTGTTTTTGTGTGTGTGTGCTTACACATACACAGATACATATATGCTTATGTATACATTTATATACATATACACACATATATTCGAATTTTAATATGCTTTTGTATGTATCTATCAGCCTACATATATTTGTCTACATTTCTCTCTTTCAGTAATTATATGAACACACAACACACATACATAGAGATATACTTACAACCCACCCCCGATATAATATATATATTATATATATATTATATACATATATATACTATATATATTATATATATATATATATATATATATATATATATATATATATATAGACATATACATATATATACATATACAAGGGGCACACGCACACAAGCTTAAGTATTTATTAACATTTATTCATATATAGCCGAGTCTAAGCGCTGAAATCCATAAAACAAACAAATTGCATATCAAATTTACAAGATGAAAGAAAAACGAGGTCTTGATTTATGAAATCCAATATGGCGACTGAATGCAGAAATAACAACTGGAACAATAATTAGAAAACAGAATCAGCAGCATTTCGCAAAAAGCAACAACAACGACGACGACGATAGTTATAATAATAATAATAATAATACGATTATTATATATATATATATAACAGTAAAGTAGGACGGAAATAAAGTAACGAGGAAGCATTTCTGGGCCAGATGGTTGGTATTGTGGTGAACTGGCTGGCTGGCTGCTGCAGTGAGTCTTTGACTGACTGGTCCTTTTACATACATACATACATACATAGACACACACACACACACACACATACATACATACATAGACACACACACACACACACACACGCACACACACACCACACACATATATATATATATGTAAGGTGGCGAGCTGGCTGAAACGTTAGCACGCCGGGTGAAATGCGTAACCGTGTTTCGTCTGCCGCTACGTTCTGAGTTCAAATTCCGCCGAGGTCGACTTTGCCTTTCATCCTTTCGGGGTCGATAAATAAAGTATCAGTTACGCACTGGGGTCGATGTAATAGACTTAATCCGGTTGTCTGTCCTTGTTTGTCCCCTCTATGTTTAGCCCCTTGTGGGCA
>NW_021833352.1:15000-27499 GCF_006345805.1 Octopus sinensis
TATTATTATTATCATCATCATCATCATCATTATTGTTATTATTATTATTATTATTATTATTATTATTATCATCATCATCATTATTGTTATTATTATTATTGTTATTATTATTATTATTATTATTATTATTATTATTATTATTATTATTATCATTATTATTATAATTTTTGTTGTTGTTGTCACTCTTTTTACCGTTTTTGTTGTTGCCAACATTATCATCATCGTCCTCCTTCTCCTCCTCCTCCTCTCCTCATTATCATCCTTACCATTCTTCTTCTGCTCTTCTTCTTCTTCTTCTCTTCTTCTTCTTCTTCTTCTTTCTTCTTCTTCTTCTTCTTCTTCTTCTTCTTCTTCTCTTCTTCTTCTTCTTCTCTTCTTCTCTTTTGAATTTTGTTTTCATGTTTTCCGAGTGTCTTCCCGTCACCTAGGGCAAAGAAAGTCACTGAATAATCATTATTATTGGCGGCGAGCTGGCAGAAACGGTAGCACGCCGATCGAAATGCGAAGCCGTATTTCGTCTGCCGTTACGTTCTGAGTTCAAATTCCGCCGAGGCTGACTTTGCCTTTCATCCTTTCGGGGTCGATAAATTAAGTACCAGTTACACACTGGGGTCGATGGATCGACTTAATCGCTTTGTCTGTCCTTGTTTGTCCCCTCTGTGTTTAGCCCCTTATGGTAGTAAAGAAATATATTATTATCATTATTATTATTATTATTATTATTAAGTGAGAGAGTAGTGCATGCCATCAAAGTGACACTGGGGTAAAATATAGGAAGCCCACTATACCCATCATGACTACCCGTATGATAAGGGTACACTAGGCACATGCATCACAATCATATGTGTGCGACATGGTGATCTCATATCAAGATAAAAAGCGCATGATCTTGCAGGTGGGGCCCAGTTAGAATGTTTTCTTCTGGTCGAGTAACCCATTCTGCTCAAAAGGTCCCTGAATAAGGATTGTTTAAAGATGTTGAACAAAACACCTATGTTCTTAAAGGTGAATTATCCAAACCAAGAAATCATTTCAACATATGGCTATGATGCTTGCCCACTACTTCTGCTCGTGATCAGAGATGCACATGTCGTCTACCACCAAGGGACATGCTCAACTGGTTAAGGTCAAACAACTGACAAGCAAATCTGTGGTATTGAGCAGAATTTTTGCTGCAGACCATCGTTTATCCCAAGACAAAACAATGTACATGAAAACACTTCCAATCAGTTAAGATCAGAAGCCATGAGAGCCACTGCTTGGTACTGTATCAGGGCATATTATCGAAATGCGTAGCTGTATTTCGTTTGCCGTTACGTTCTGGGTTCAAATTCCGCCGAGGTCGACTTTGCCTTTCATCTTTTCGTGGTCGATAAATTAAGTACCAGGGGTCGATGTAATTGACTTAATCCGTTTGTCTGTCCTTGTTTGTTCCCTCTGTGTTTAGCTCCTTGTGGGTAGTAAAGAAATTATTTATTATTATTATTATTATTATTATTATTATTATTATTATTATTATTATTATTATTGTTATTATTATTATTATTATCATCATTCTCCTTGTAGGTAAAAAAAGCACCCGAGTCTTTAGTCATCTGTCAAGTCACAACAAGGACCCCAGATAGATAATATTTTCTTTAAGATGTGCGTTGTGCCCAATAAGGCTGCTTTTTGCTAGACATCAATCTTGCATGGGATTTCCAGTTGCCTTAAGATGTTTTGAAGTTTCAATGAGATTGGGCCTAACGCTCCTATCACCACTGGTATATCTTTTACATTATTATTATTATTATTATTATTATTATTATTATTATTATTATTATTATTATTATTATTATTATATTCTTGATTGTGGCCCAAAAGACATCTCGGAAATATTTGCCACCACTTATTACCAGCCACAAACTACAACCAGTACCACCATTACCCACACCATAACTACAACTACCACCATTAACTTCTCCATCACTACTACCACCATAACTACAACAACAACAACAATAACAAAGGCAACTATTACTAAACACCGTCGACCGCCACCACCACCACCATCAACAACAACAACATCAACACCATTTCGGCTTGTATTACTATCACTACACCCGTCACAACCACATACATAATCAGCAAATGCACCATTTCTACTCGAACGATCGCACACCGCCACTTAGACCGCCATAACCATTATCTGCACGACAGTGTCCTCTACCACGAAAAGTACTATTGCCAATACTACTACTACTACTACTACTACTACTACTACTACTACTACTACTACTACTACCAGCACCAGCACTATCATTACCACCACCACTACTACTACTGCTACTACTACTACTACTACCACCACAATCATCCACTACAATCATCCCAATCACCACCCTTATCAAATGCGTCATTATTAACATTACCAACATCATCATCACCACAACCATACCCACCACCATCATATGCCGCCACCTCCGCCGCCACCTCCGCCGCCACCTCCGCCGCCACCTCCGCCGCCACCTCCGCCGCCACCTCCGCCGCCACCATCAAAGCCACAACAATTACCACCGCACCCACCACTAACCCAACCAAAACAGTCAACGCCACCCCACCCCCTACTTATTATACCACCCCTGCCATCATCGCCCACCCAAACTATTTAATCTCCCTCCTTCCTCCGACATATGGTTGTCGTTGAAACGAATTCGCGTCTGCTCACGTCATTTATATCAGCGGTAGTGACTTTACCATCAATGGAACCAAACCGTTCTTTGGTACCAAACTGGCGATATATCAACAACCTGGTATTAAAGAGGCGATACAGGCACCAACTTGGTACCAAGCTGTCGATACTGTACTAATTCGGTATCAAAGTGACGATACAGCATCAAATTGGCACCCAACTGGCGACACTGCACCGACCTCAAGATATACGGCAGATCGACTAGATAAAAGCAACAGCGAAATCTCCCTCAAATAACAAATATCCCATCTTCTTGGGAATGGAAGAACACATGCATATCTAAGTTAATATATTCTTGGAACAACGGGTGTAAAAGACTGGAAGATCCGCAAGAAGTAGTTTCTGTAAGGTCGCGCGTCTGGTCAGAAATAGTAGCGAAATCTTCCTTGAATACATTTTCACACTCTCGGAAAAGGACAATGTGGTTCTGCACTTCATAAACATAGGAAAAAGGTGGAATGGTTACGAGAGGATATAGATTGATCATTTGTTTGTTTACTTGATTAGATTTGACTATGACAATTATGCGAGTATAAAATATTCAAGAGATATATATATTAGCGACAGAGGCAGCTTAATACCAAGCGACAATATCGAACCCCACTTAAACGCGGATGTTCTATTAAAAGAAATTATACCGCGGTAGTTACCATGAGAGGAGCTCTCAGATTAGCTTTTGGTGCAAAATGTACTTTTGTTCATCACGTTAGCTATAAACCTTTTGTATCATAATGCCAATATGGCAGTTTCTCTCGTGGTAACTACCGTTCTATAGTTTGTTCTAATAGAACATCCACGTTTAATTGGAGTTAAATATTACCTCTCACAATATTCAAGATGTGGGGCGTGAGGTTACAACCAATACCAACATTAATTTGCGGAATTTTTATTAAGTATGATTAAAACAATATGAAAAGAAACAGAAGCCATACAAGGGCTCACAACATACTACAAAAACAACTTCGGTCTGAAGAGTGCACATCTTGCACAAGGCACTTTCAAGTCAACACAAGAACTCAGACTCAACACTCTTCACACACCGCACGCACCTTACACAATAAGCATCTGATAATTCAAAACAACTCCCGTTACGCATGTTCTGCAAGATTAACACCCAACTACCTCTGCTCATGATCAGAGATGTACATATCGTCAGACACCAAGGGACATGCTCAACTGGTTATGGACAAACAACTGACAAGCAAATCTGTGGTATTGAGCAGAATATTTGCTGTAACCCATCTTTTATACCAAGACAAAACAATGTACATGATAAATAATGTTGAAACGCAAAGTGGACCACGGCGGAATTGTAAATCAGAACGTAGAGGCAGACGAAATACGAGGGGCGTTCAATAAGTAATGCCCCTGACCCACTCCCCATAGCAGTAGAGCAACAAAATTTGGCACAGTTATTAGTATTTTTCTACATAAAAACCACCCAGAGTTACGCATTTCTCCCATCGTTTGATGCAGCTCTGGAGACCGTTTTTGTAGAAGACCCCAGCTTGGTCCTCCAACCACGACGTGACTTCAGAAATCAAGGTTGCATCATCTGGGAAACGCTTTCCTTTCAAAAACAACTTCATGGCTGGGAAGAGGTGAAAATCAGAGGGTGCAAGGTCAAGAGAGTAGGGGGATGGGGGATGAGTTCATAGCCGCATGCCTGTGCTTCTGATCTGGCGACACGCGAGTTGTGGACCGGAGCGTTGTCCTGCAGCAGGAGGATGCCTTTGTTGATCCTGCCCCGCCTCTTGATTTTGATAGCTTCTCTTAATTTCCTCAAAAATGAAGCATAATAGGCTCCCGTAATTGTGGTACCCTTTGCCAGGAAATCTGTCATCACTACTCCGTCCTGGTCCCAGAAGACTGTGAGCATGATCTTACCAGCGGAGGGCTGCACCCTTGCCTTCTTTGGAGGAGGTGAGTCACGGTGCTTCCACTGCATTGACTGGGCTTTGGTCTCTGGATCATAGTGATGGACCCAAATTTCATCCTGTGTAATCAGATTTTTGAAAAATTATGACTCATCTTCTTGGCACATCTCCAAATTCATCTTCGAGCACTCGACGCGTTCATGCTTCTGGAAAGGTGTGAGCAACCTGGGAATCCATTTGGCAGACACCTTTTGCATATGCAGATGGTCAGGAATGATAGTTTCCACAGACCCGGTATTAATCTTGACCTCATGGGCTATTTGGCGAATAGTTATGCGTCGATCTTCCAAAATGGCAGCCTCAACTTGACGGACAGATGCCTCATCAATGGCAGAAGGGGGTGACCATTTCTGGGAGCTGTTTCCACAGAGTTCCGACCATGTTTGAATTCACTATGCCAGCGTTTTACAAGGTCATATGATGGGGCATCATCACCATAAGTTACTTTCATTTCATCAAAAGTCTTCCGTGGTGTGCGTCCTTTCAAATACAAAAACCGGATCACTGCTTGCCACTCAACAGGCTCCATTTCCCACTTGACTCAGTTCAAACACGTGTAAATCAGAAACCACAATTATTTCAGAGCTGTAATTTACCACTTAATCTATAGAGATATAAATAATTGCACATGCAAAATTTCAGATAGATCAAACAACTGCAAGTAGGTCAGAGGCATTACTTATTGAACGTCCCTCGTACTGCTAAGCATTTCGCTTGACTTGCTAACGATTCTGCCAGGCTATCGCATAATAATAATAATAATAATAATAATAATAATAATAATAATAATAATAATATAATAATAATAATAATAATACCCTATGAGACTTCTGACAGCAGGCTGTTGTCCACCCTCACATAATCTACGAGAACAAAGAAGACCGAACGTTCTGCGAAGTAAAACAATAACAAAAACAAAAACAAGAGGAAGGCGAATAACAACAATAATGATTTCATTTATTTGCCACAAGGGTGAAAATTGAGAGGGACAATACAGAGACAGACATAAAGTGATGGGCTTTACTCATAATGAAATGATATAAAAAAAGTTAGTATACACTGAAAAAGAAGAGACATATGCATAGCAAGAAAATGGCGAGATGTGGTCCTCCTGATACAAGAAAGCCCCTAGGAATAATTGATGAACCCCACTGTCCGAGATTTCCTTGAAATCCCAGGAGCAAGTGCCCTCTCCAATTCCTTCTCTCCGACTCACAGGTACCATCCACTCTTGCCATTTTCGCTACTTTCACTCACCTTTCAATAAACTCACTCGAGTACAGCACTTCCCTCTCGACTCTCAATTTCCTTTTCAAGTGAAACTTGAAGGAATCTATGAGAGCTCTACCAAAGAAGAATGGATCTGTCCTCATGCCTTTCAGCCTTGTCCACCGAACAACCCCTTTCGCCACAGCCACCAGGCAAAGGAAAACTGCTTTGCCTGTCTAATTGAAGGAGGGTGGCGTTATGTCGAAAGTTTTTTCTCTATTTTAATTTTTATTTTGATGACAGTGTACTTAGGACTACATTATCAAATGTATTCCTTCTCTTCTGAGACGTAGAGGGTATGATTTGAAGGCAATTTTGAAAACTGACATTTCAACTACTGCCGGAACTTGAGCTAAGCCATTATAAACACAACAGCATTTAAATTTCAGAAATGCATCCGTGAACGCATTTGATAAGAAATACATGTCGAAGGACAACAGTTTTGTACTGCTCTAAAATAAAAAGATCACAAAAGATCAAAATAAAACGACACACACAGAAACATACATATTTGCAAAGTGGAATTTTAACCATAACTACGTGACGATAGATCAGTGTAAGGAACGCCACCTATATTTCCGCCCGTATATTGTAATCAAACCCTTTTCTATGAAATCCGGGTTCGGTTGTTACCCGGATTATAAGTACGAAACAAAGCGAAAATAAAAAAGAGAGACTGTTGATGAGATAATTTGTTACAGCAACTTACGTATGTTTCGTTAACAATCGGCTGATTAGTAATCTCCACGATAGTGAAAAATATTACGTATAAGCCTCTCAGGATTTCACGTTAAATCCTCTTCGTTGTGTCTCGGGACACAATGGAGTTGCGCATAAACTAATCCAGTCCGGTTTTTACATTTCACGTCCTCTCCAGTTTTTCGCAGGCCTGGGCTAGATGTAAGAAAATCCTGGGTAGCCCAATCGTCAGGAATCCTCTTTCGACCTTGCTGACATAGTGCAAAGGAGAGCAGAGCATTACGTTTGGCACCAACGTGGTTGCAGGAGCTGCCGGAAGGGTGTCGAGTCGAACACTAAACTGCCTACGGGGCTCCACTCCGGATTTCTTTGAAGGTTGTCTCCTTTCCGTAACCCTGGATAGGGGCCCGCAGCGGGTAGTCAGCCGGAGCCAGCTGAGCCCGGGAGTCGTGTCAGGGTGAAGAAAATCGGTACCCACTACCTAAGAAGGAGCTCTCCGTCGATTACGATGACGAGGGTCCCAGCTGATACGATCAACGGAACAGCCTGCTCGTGAAATTAACGTACAAGTAGCTAAGCACTCCACTGATACGTGCAGCTTTAACGCAGTTCACAAGGAGGTTCAGTGTGACACAAAGTGTGACAAGGCCGGCCCTTTGAAATACAGGTACCACTCATTTTTGCCAGCTGAGTGGACTGGAGCAACGGGAAATAAAGTGTTTTGCTCAAAGACACAATGCGTTGCCGGAATCGAACTCACAACCTTACGATCATGAACCGAATACCCTAACCACTAAGCCACGCGCCCTCACAAATCTACATCTGGATATATGTACATATATTATATATATATATCTATATATATATATATATATATATATATATATATATTATATATATATATATATGTGTGTGTGTGTGTGTGTGTTGTGTGTGTGTGTGTGTGTGTGCGGTGTATGTATGTATAGGGATGGCCAGAGATGTACTGGTCTATCTGTGTGTCAGTGAGTATGAACGTATGTTTGAGTGTATTTGCGAAATAATCAAATTTTGCATGTGCAGCCTAACACGTGAAGCGAAGTAAACAGACAACGTGCACAGTGCCCCTTATGTCGGGCGTGTAGGGGTTCGATCACAGCGAGCGGAGTGAAACCGTGAGCGTCACCTAGATTCAAAGGAGCCAGTTGGAGACAATGATTATATATCACCTGAAGAGATAAAACTAGGTCCTATTATTCAGGTAAACCGTTACTGAATCTAAATTGAAATCCTGTATATGTGTGGACCTATGTTGCATCGAATCGTGAAGGGGTCATTAAGCAGCTGTCCAATCGTACTCCCTCTTCTTTTTGACTCTATTTATCCTTTCCTTTTTTTTTATTTTTCACTCTCGAGGAATGCCTAAGCCTAGAACTGGTAGTATACCATAATACCACCGGCTTTCTGCTAATTCTAAGTATGAACGAGGTCAGTTTTGTACTCCAATACGTTCTTGACGGAATATACCTCAAATGTGTGTGTGTGTAAAAGCACTTGCCGAAGGTGCTGCGCAGTGGGACTGAACCTTGAACTATGTGGTTCGGAAGTCAGCTCCTTACCACACATATTGGCGTACAGAGATAAATAACGAGGTATATGATACATACATCTGTACAACACACACAGACACACACACGCACGCACACATATTCATCTTTGTTTCCTATTCACATTCATACACACACATACGTATACATACATACATATATATATATATATAATATATATATATATATATATGTATGTATATATGTCTATACTTAAATAGCTATCGATGTATTATATATATTATTGATGTATGTATGTGTGTTGTGTACAAATATCTATCTATCTATCTATCTATATATAATAATAGAAAGACAGATATATATATATATATATATACATATATATTATATATATTATATATATATATATATATATATATATATATATATATATATATTAATATATATATACCCACATACACACACAGATGATATGGTGTGACACACTCAGACTCCTGGAAATATATATCTACCCAACAAATCATTAGTAAATGTAATGTGAATTCCATGGTTCTTCCTAATGTCTTTTGATGGCTAATTAAGTAAATTCTTCTGAGACCTATTATATTTTTGTCGTTCTTACGCTGGCAAATTCTTGCACGATGACGTATTGGCGAAAGGAGCGGTGTGGGGGTGGATTCTGTCATTATAATTGTTGTGGATCACTAATCCCCTTCATCTGCCAATAAAAGTGTGGCATCTTTCCAAGTCACTCTGTACTATTGAGCTTGTATATGATCGCTTGGTCTGGTAGATATGATAGTTAAATATTCTTCAAATTACACCTTACGTTGGTGGTAAAAGAAAGACAAGATTTCAACATGTACGTTGAATCTACTTCTCTATATCTATTTATTTATAAGGCGGTGAACTGGCAGAAACGTTAGCATGCAGGGCGAAATGCGTAGCGGTATTTCGTCTGCCGTTACGTTCTGAGTTCAAATTCCGCCGAGGTCGACTTTGCCTTTCATCCTTTCGAGATCAATAAATTAAGTACCAGTTGCGAACTAGGGTCGCTCTGATCGACTAGTGCCCTTCCCCAAAATTTCTTGACATGTGCCTAGAGTGGAACAGAATACTCCTTATGTATGAAGGCACATAGCTCAGTGGTTGGTGCCATGAGCAAGGCACTTTATTTCACGTTGGTCCAGTTTCGGCTCCTTTGACTTTCCCTTGGATAACATTGGTGGCGTGGAGAGGAGAGGCCAGTATGCATAGACATATTCTTTATTCTTTTACTTCTTTCAGCCTGTCAACTGCGGTCATGCTGGAGCACCGCCTTGAAGGGTTTTAGTCGAACAAATAGACCCATTCTTAATTTTTTAAGCTTAATACTTATTCTATCGGTCGCTCCTAATTTACGGGGTCATTAACACACCAACACCGGCTGTCAAGCGATGATGGGGGATAAACGCAGACACAAGAACACACACATACACACACACACACATATATACGACGGGCTTCTTTCAGTTTCCGTCTAGCGAATCTACTCAAGGCTCGAGGCCATAATAGAAGTTGCCCAATGAGCCAGTAAGAGATAGAGTCGTCGAGGAGGGAGGAGACGGAGGATATGATATGAGGGGTGGGCGAAGGAAATAAGAAAGGAGATGGAGAGAGCTAATAATAATAATAATAATAATAATAATAATAATAATAATAATAATAATGATAATAACAATAACAATAACAATAACAATAACAACAACAATAATAATAACAACAACAATAGCAATAATAATAATAATAAAAATTATAATAACAACAACAATAACAATAATAATAATAATAATAATAATAATAATAATAATAATAATAAATGCCCTGATGCAGTACCAGGCAGTGGCTCTCATGGCTTCTGATCTTAATTGATTGGAAGTGTTATCATGTACATTGTTTTGTCTTGGTATAAAAGATGGGCTACAGCAAATATTCTGCTCAATACCACAGATTTGCTTGTCAGTTGTTTGACCTTGACCAGTTGAGCGTGTCCCTTAGTCGCTGACGATATGTGCATCTCTGATCACAAGCAGAAGTAGTGGGGGAGCATCATAGCCATGTGCTGAGAGGAATTATTTAGGGGTTGAATAATTCACCTCTGGAAACATGGCTGTTTCGTTCATCATCCTTAAACAAACCTTATTCATTATGCATGTGCCTGGTCTACCCTTCTCAGACAGGTAGTCATGATGGGTGTATTGGGCTTCGTACATTTTATACCGGTCTCACTTAGATGGCATGCGCTGCTCTCTCACTCAACAACAACAACAGCAACAACAAGAGTAATGATAATTATATATCGAAAACTTGTGGATATCTAAGGTTACAGACAGTAACCCGCTACCCACGTAAATCCTACCAGGTATAAGACCAAATCTGAGTCAAACCAAAATAATGAAAGTTCATTTAGTTGTCGTAAGTGCGATGGATGGGCGATATTAAGACGAAGAATATGAAGAAGAAGAAGAAGAAGAAGAAGAAAAAGAAGAAGAAGAAAGAATAGAAGAAGAAGAAAGAAAAAGAAGAGAAGAAGAGAAGAAAGAAAGAAAAAGAAGAAGAAGAAGAAGAAGAGAAGAAAGAGAAGAAGAGAAGAAGAAGAGAAGAAGTAGAAGAAGAAGGAGAAAAGAAGAGTAGAAGAAAAAGAAGAAGAAGAAGAAGAAGAAGAAGAAGGAAAAGAAGAAAAAGAAGAAGAAGAAGAAGAAGAAAAAGAAGAAGAAGAAGAAAGAGAAGAGGAAGAAAGAGAAGAAGAAGAAGAAAAAGAAGAAGTAGAAGAAAAAGAAGAAGAAGAAGAAGAAGGAAAAGAAAATGAAGAAGTAGAAGGAAAAGAAGAAGAAGAAGAAGAAGAAGAAGAAGAATGAGGAAAAGAAAATGAAGAAGTAGAAGAAGAAGAAGAAGAAAATGAAGTAGAAGAAGAAGGAGAAGAAGAAGAAGAAGAAGAAGAAGAAAGAAAGAAAGAAGAAGAAGAAGAAGAAGAGGAAGAAGAAGGAGAAGAAGAAGAAGAAGAAGAAGAAGGAAGGAGAAGGAAGAAGAAGAAGAAAAAGAAGAAGAAGAAGAAAGAAAGAAAGACGAAGAAGAAGAAGACGAAAAAGAAGAAGAAGAGGAGGAAGAAGGAGAAGAAGAAAAAAAGAAGGAGAAGAAGGAGAAGAAGAAAATGAAGAAGAAGAAAGAAAGAATAATAATGATAATAATAATAATAATAAGAAGAAGAAGAAGAAGAAAAAGAAGAAGAGGAGGAGGAAGAAGTAGAAGAAGAAGAAAATGAAGAAGTAGAAGTAGAAGAAGAAGGAAATGAAGAAGAAGAAAGAAAGAAAGAAAGAAAGAAGAAGAAGAAGTTGATGATGATGTGGATAGTTATGTTGTTGATGATACTTATGATGATGATGATGGTGATGATGATTGTTATGATGATGATGATGATGACGACGAGAACGGGGTTGTTTGTGTCAAGAGTGGTGCCGAGTCAAGAAGTGACACTCCCCAGAGAATTCCTCAGGATAAAAGAATGTCTTAATGACTTGCCTGATTTATTCAATATATTTGTCTTAGAATTTTTTAAGAGCTTCTTTTTTTAAAAAATAAAGTTTTAAAACATATATTCTTCTTGTTTTTTTTCTGTCGATTCTCTTTATTGTTGTTGTTGTTGTTGTTCTCTTTCGATTGTTGTTGTTGCTGATGGTGATGTTCAAACTGTTGTTGCTATTTGTATTATTATTATTATTATTATTATTATTATTAAAGTGGAGCATTACTATCAAAAGTAAAAGAAACTACAACTGCAGCATGGTCGCCCTCGTCATAGGCATCATCATCACCACCACAACCACCACCACCACCACCACCATCATCATCACCACCATCATCACCACCACCACCACCACCACCATCACCACCGCCACCACTACCACCACCACCATCATCTCCACCACCACCACCACCATCATCATCGTCGTCATCATCATCATCATCACTACCACCACCACCACCACCACCATCATCGTCATCGTCGTCGTCGTCATCGTCGTCATCATCATCATCATCATCATCATCGTCATCGTCGTCATCATAATCATCATCATCATCATCACTACCACCACCACCACCATCATCGTCATCGTCGTCGTCATCATCATACATCATCATCATCATCGTCATCATCATCATCTACCAAAGTTAGTTTATAATCCTGTTGTCTTGCTGTTGCTTAATTTGAAACACTTTTTAACCGTTTGTCTCAAGCAAACAAAAAAAAAGAAAAGAAAAGAAAAGGTGAGTTAAAT
>NW_021833353.1:0-5000 GCF_006345805.1 Octopus sinensis
AGGAGTTACAACACCTTTACTTGTGAGATTTTTGCTGCCCTGTAACTATTTATTTATTTTTTCCGTGCTAATTGTTAACAAGGTAAAAATACACTCATCTATTTATATATTATATTATATATAATGATTATACTATATATGATATATATATATAGTATATATATATATATATATACATACATACATACATACATACATACATGCATACATACATACATATATACATACATACAATACATACATACATACATTAACATACATACATACGTATGTATATATATATATATATATATATATATATATATATACATGCATACATGCATATATACATATATAATGTGCTAACGAACTGACCTACAAACAGAGAACGTAGTTATGGCACCAAACATATATTCTAAGAGTTAAGCTGTAGAATTTAAGACTGGATTATGTAGTACACACACACACACACACACACACACACACACACCACACATTCTTAATCAACGGTATTTACTACAAACTTCACGCCTTCAATTCAAATATTTTTAATATGAAAGTGAAGTGTCCGTTTATCTCTTTCACTCACCCTCTCCTTCTTTTCCTCCCTCTTTCAATACATACATACTCACATCCATCCACCCATCCATCCATGCATCATACACCCTCAATGTTTTTCCCGTTTTCGTTCTCGTCCTGTTCCACGTCTCTGTCCTTCTGTTGTAATAAAATGGCTTTTCCGTTTTCGTTTCTGTTGAGTCTTTACGTCTTTTTGTGGTGTCCTGTACGTATATATATTTATATATGCATGTATATATATACATGTAGATGTCGGTACGTACATATATGTTTGTATGTATGCATATATTTTATTATTACACTATATATATATATATATATATATATATATATATATTATATATATATATATATATATATATTATTATATTATATATATACATTCATACATTCATACATTCATGCATACATACTTATGTATATATATATGTATATATATATATGTGTGTCTGTGCATGTACGTGTGCGTGTGCGCGCGCGTGCTGTGATTGAGTTTCTGCAACATTGTCACATTAGGTGTTGGCTGGATTGGTGTAGAGCTGTGCAAATACGGGGTGAACTTAGTACCACCACAAATACCACCACCAAACCACCACCACCACCATTACTACGAATCCTAGTTTCACCATCACCACCACCAGCAGCAGCAATTACTACTACTACTACTACTACTACTACTACTACTACTACTACTACTACTACTACTACTACTAATAATAATAATAATAATAATATAATAATTATTATTATTATTATAATACGGCTACTACTACCACCACTACTACTACTACTACTACTACTACTACTACTACTACTACTACTAAAATGATCATTATTTCTAATGGTAATAATAATATAACAGCAACAGTAGTAGTAGTAGTAGTAGTAGTAGTAGTAGTAGTAGTAAGGTATTAGTATTAGTATTAGTAGTAGTAGTAGTAGAGGTATTAGTATTAGTATTAGTATTAGTAGTAGTAGTAGTAGTAGTAGTAGTAGTAGTTGTACTGAGTGTTGGCATTTCAGCAGGAGATGGCACTTGAGAGAGAGAGGTGTCAATGACGGCAATAACAATAGTTGGCCCCTTTGGGTAAACAAAAGTAAATAAATTAAATAAATAAAATAAATGAATAAATAAAATAAATGAATAAATGCTTCTGAATGTGAAAGAGCTATGAATGGGGTTAATACGCGGTCTCTCTCTCTCTCTCTCTCTCTCTCTCTCTCTCTCTCTCTATCTGTCTCTGATAGTGTCAATAGTAATCATGTGATGTGATAGTTGGTTGAGGCTATGTAGACACACATAAAATGCAAGCATACGTGAAGGCACGTGGCTTAGTGGTTAGGGAATTCGGCTCAAGATCGTAAGGTCGTGAGTTCAATTCCCGGCGACCGGTTGTCCTCTTGAACAAGATCATACCACACCTGGAAAGCACTCCGTCGGTTACGACGACGAGGGTTCCGGTTGATCCGAATCAACGGAACAGCCTGCTCGTGAAATTAACGTGTAAGTGGCTGAGCACTCCACAGACACGTGTACCCTTAACGTAATTCTCGGGGATATTCAGCGTGACACAGAGAGTGACAAGGCCGGCCCTTTGAAATACAGGTACAACAGAAACAGGAAGTAAGAGTGAGAGAAAGTTGTGGTGAAAGAGTACAGCAGGGAACACCACCATCCCCTGCCGGAGCGTCGTGGAGCTTTAGGTGTTTTCGCTCAATAAACACTCACAACGCCCGGTCTGGGAATCGAAACCGCGATCTTACGACCGCGAGTCCGCTGCCCTAACCACTGGGCCATTGCGCCTCCACCATACCACACCACACTACACCATGCAACATTACACATCACATCACAACACACCACCCACACACTTTATTTCACGTTGCTCCAGTCCACTCAGCTGGCAAAAATGAGTAGTACCTGTATTTCAAAGGGCCAGCCTTGTCATACTTTGTGACACACTGGATGTCCCTGAGAGCTACGTAATGGGTACACATGTCTGTGGAGTGCTCAGCCACTTGCACGTTAATTTCACGAGCGAGCTGTTTCGTTGATCGTATCAGCTGGGACCCTCGTCGTCGTAACTGACGGAGTGTTCCTTTTTTTCTACAAGCATACTTAGACATGTACTACATACATATACATACATATCTAGGTGCAGCTTTTACAAAATGCTAAACGCTAATTATAGTATTTATGTCCCCTTTTTGGGGCTGTCTCATAGAAATTTTTAAAAAACCAACAACATATTTTTATCTAAATTGTTTAATGCATTCATTTATATAATTTAGACATAGCAAGCTGTGTATTATACTAAATGTAAATGCATAGCGAAAAAGCAAATTTGCTGCGGTATTCGTCCCGAGATAATATTTCTAATGGATATTATATTTCTTATGCGCAAGCATAGCTGTGTAGTGAGAAAGCTGGTTCCCAACCACATGGTTCCGGGTTCAGTCTCACTGCGAGGCACTTTAGGCTATTTGAATCTTCGGGCCGCCGAATCCTTGTCAGTGGATTTGGTTGTGAAAAATGGAAAGAAGCCCTTCTAGTTGAAAGATCCTTTCTGTTCTTTACTTATTTGTTTTCGTATATGTACATTCGTTTGCCTTTCCCAGAGGATTAATGCGTTTAGCTTAAGTCCCTGGCCCAGCCGGTTTCGAGTAGTATCGGAGAGAAGTGGGCGAAACTCTGTGGACATTCCGGACTCCAACTGAAGAGGCAATTGGCTGCGAATGATCCATGTACTTTGTTTTGTCCTGTTTGCCGTTGTCGTGCTATCGGCCTCTTTTCCCGCATGTTGTGTTTTGACGGTTTCCGTTCGTTGCTTTTTTTTCTGTTCTATCTTTGATTTATATTTGCCGAACCCCCCCTGAGTTACGGAGACGTAAACACAGCAACACCGGTTGTCAAGCGGTGGTGAGGGACAGACACAGACACAGACACAGACACACACACACACACACACACACACACACACACACACACACACACACAAACTATCACGTGTTGCAATGCCATTGACGACGCTCAACGAGGCAGAAATACACTGCTAGAAGATTTTCGCTTGCTACTGATATATATGAGTTTTAGACACAGTACGTCCATTACAGATAATATCTCTGGACGAATACTGCAGTAAATTTACTTTTTCATGGCATGTTTACATTAAGCATAATGCACAGATTGTTATTTTAATCTAATATTGCTTATGTAGCATATATATCGAGTTTCAGGCATGCATTACAACCGCTCTATTTGTGTAGGAGCATTTTCTGAATAGTGAAGGCGCATGGCTCAGTGGTTAGAGCATCGAGCTTACGATCGTGAGGTTGTGAGCTCGAATCCCGGACCGGGCTGCGTGTTGTGTTCTTGAGCAAGGCACTTTATTTCACGTTGCTCCAGTTCACTCTGCTGTAGAAATGAGTTGCGACGTCACAGGTACCAAACTGTATCAGCTGTTGCCTTTCCCTTGGATAACACTGATGGCGTGGAGAGGGGAGGCCGGTATGCATGGGTGACTGCTGGTCTTCCATAAACAACCTCGCCCGGACTTGTGCCTGGGAGGGTAACTTTCTAGGTGCAATCCCATGGTCATTCATGACCGAAGGGGAAGAAGAAGGGATTTTCTGAATAACACCTTACCGTCTTCAAAAAAATAAGGGCGTTGTGGATAATAGCCTTTTAAGTTCCCTCGACAGGATCTTTCACTTGCTTCAGTCAATTGATTGTGACCATGCTGGGGCACAGCCTTGCAGAATTTAAATCGAACGAATCGATTCCGGTACTTAATATCTTTTTCAGGTCTGCTACTTATTCTATCGCACTCTTTAATCGAACCGCTATGCTACGGTGATGTAAATACACTAGCGCTGGTTGTCAAGACAGACAGACAGACAGACAGACACACACACACACACACACACACACACACGATGGATTTCTATCAGTTTCCGCCTACGAAATCCACGCACAAGGCTTTGGTCGGCTCGAGGCTATAGTTGACGGTACGTGGCCAAGGCGGAGAGCTGGCAGAAACGTTAGCACGCCGGGCGAAATGCTTAACGGTATTTCGCTTGTCGTTACGTTGTGAGTTCAAATTCCGCCGAGGTTGACTTTGCCTTTCATCCTTTCGGGGTCGATAAATTAAGTACCAGTTACGCACTGGGGTCGATGTAATCGACTTAATACCTATGTCTGTCCTTGTTTGTCCCCTCTATGTTTAGCCCCTTGTGGGTAATAAAGAAATAGGTACGTGGCCAAGGCTCCACGCAGTGAGATGGAACACTGAACCATGTGGCTAGGAAGCAAGCTCCTTACCACACAGTCACGCCAGTGCCTACTTACGGGTGTCAACGCATTTTTTTTTTACTTGTTTCAGGCATTTGACTGCGGCCATGCTGGAGCACCGCCTTTAATCGAGCAACTTGACCCCGGGACT
>NW_021833353.1:15000-17500 GCF_006345805.1 Octopus sinensis
TACATATATACATACATACATACATACATACATACATTACATACATACGTACGTACGTACGTACGTACATACATACATACATACATACATACATACATACATACATACATACATACTACATACATACATAAAAACATGCATGCATGCGTACATACATACTGGGACTGCATCGGTTACGGAACAGCCTGCTTTTGAAATTAACGTGCATGTAGCTCTGTACTCCACAGATACATGTTTCTTTGATGTAGTTCTCGGAGATTCAGCATGAGTCAGAATGTGACAGGGCTGTTCCTTTGAAATACAGATACTATTCCTTTTTGCCGTACGTACGTACGTACGTACATACATACATACATACATACATACATACATACATACATACATACATACACATATACATACATACATACATACATACATACATACATACATACATACTTACATGCATACATACTTACAGACATACGTGCATAAACACACACACTCACACATATATACATAATACATAGATATATATACACTCGCACATGGAGCAAAGCCTCTTAAAACTAAAAACCTCGAATTAAGCGTTATAGTATAATTAAACAATCAATGAAAACAATGAAGTATTAATGTATTATTATTCAAGCAAGAAAACCCCATAAACCACGAACCCTTTGACAGGTTGAACCTTACAAGAAAGAACAACAACCCAGAACAACATGATTCCAATATATAATAGATTTACAGATAACAAGCATATAAAACACATTCCTATCATCAGCTGTCTAACAGACATCACTATGGTTTCGACACATATACCGAATCTAATTATGATGTGGGAGAATCATTAGAGTGGAAGACAAAATGCATTGCAGCATTTGTTCTGAGTCTCCCATCGGGGTCATATTTGGGCTACAATAGATTATAGACCCAAGCGAGAGTGATAGATTGGACAACATGTTTTCCAGTAGTTGTTCTGATTCTTTGCATTCCAAGTGTCATGCAGGGTATAAGACGTTTGGTGTCGCTGATACGATGCTGACTTATTTGACTTCAACTCAGAATGTAAAGAGCAGGAGCAAATACAGCCTGGCATTTTTTTAGAATAACAAGAGATAAATAAATAAATGCATGGAGAAAATATTCTTGCTTATTGAAAGGCGAGGCTGCGCACCCATATGGACTGGAAAGCAATTTAATCATAAAAAAGATACATTAAAAACTAATTAAGTCAAAGGCGTTACCTATAAAATATATAATATCTAAAGTTGTTAAAACGGATAATATGATAAAAATAATTGTAGCAAATTCCATATGGATAGAGAAACAGAATTTCTGGAATTAAATACCTAATTAAATTTCGATTAAATTGTAAACAAAAAAACCCCAGAAAATTGGATAAAATCAATAAGTATGCATAAACATATATTTTTTTAAAACTGTTAAATGAAACAGAAGTAGTATTAGATTAAAATATCCATCTATGTATCATACTTAACGCAAGTGCATCGTGAAAAGACAAATTAATAGCGGTATTCGTCCAGAGATAATATCTCTTATGGACGAGTGGCTAATCACAATACCAATGATTTGTGCAATTACTGTTTTCCTATATCACAAGCGACGGATTTCGTCTAAGGATGCAGTCGGCAAAGCACAACGAAGCAGAAATACTCATCCAGCATCCTCACTGCCGATGCTGGACAACATTCGTCTGCTACTGATGTATTTGGGCTTTCAGTGCTGTACGTCCATAAGATATATCTTCAGACGATACCATAGTTAATTTGCCTTTCCGCGTTGTATTCGCATTAAGTAGATAAACAGATGGATATAATTTTAAGCAGAAGAAAATTTACGGTGCTAAAATGTGAGAAAAAGAAACAGCACTGGAGGTCTGACAGCGTAGACTAAAGTCCAATTACTTTTGGTGTCGTAAATTAAGGTGATGCGTGATTTTCCTGAAGGTATCGAGGGGCGTGTCCACAAGAAGTTAAAATATTTTAAGTTTAATTCGTAATAGAAAATGAGCAGCTTTTCGTATAGACAATAACAGTGAATCTAAGATCTGGTTCTTATGTAGTGATACGAAGGTGTCCTGTTCATGATTGATGAATTGAGTTTCTCACAAGCCAAATATACTTTCACAAAGTAGTTACCAATGTTCTTTTTTAATATTAACAAAGAAAAGGAGTGTCGGTGCGGATAAGTCGACTTTTTAAAATCATCTTCCGTCAATCTAGTATAAGATGACAACTTCGAATTAATGTTCAAAAACACTTTATATCAATGATTTTGTCAGGCAGTTATCTTCCAGGGAGTACTTTTCACACAAGGCCTTGGTTTATTTAGCCGAAGAATATGAAATAATTGGCTGAGAGAACCATTTACCACAATGAATTCTGATGGAACTAGCATAGTTTTTACATGCAGGATAGTTCACTTTAATGCATTATAATTTGAACATTTTGTGTTATTTGTGGTTCGTTGGAAAATGTTAAGATATTGAACAAAGAAA
>NW_021833353.1:22500-29250 GCF_006345805.1 Octopus sinensis
ATAATAATAATAATAATAAGTCGTACTAGTAGTATAGAAATAGTTGCTTCACAGAACTAGGCTGAAACTGTACGCAAAATCTAAGTGGTAACATTTGGCTGTGATGATAAATAAAATGAGTTGTATTGACAAGACCCCAGAAGAGATGTTGCGTGAGCTTTGTTTAAATTCTATCTTCAGAAATTTCTTCTTCAAAATTATCGTTTGTGTGCTTCTTTGTTTGTGCAAATAATGTTGTTCTATTGTGAAGTTATATTTCCCCCCAAAGAGACTGCTTTGTTTGCCACTATTAATGAGCGACGGACTCCTAGTGTTTAAAACAACATTTCAATGCAACGCAACGTACGTCTCACCTCTTTCACTCTTTCTCCGCAGTCTTAGGTTTTAAGACCTCTCTCGCCGACTACCATCCCTATGTCTACTCTACGTCCTCTCCTGTATTAGATATATATATATATATATATATATATATATATATTATATTAGTATATATATATATATATATATATATATATATCATATGTGTGTGTGTGTGTATTATATAGTATGTATGTATGTATGTATATATATGTATATATGTATATATATATATATATATATATATATTATAATATATATATAATATATATTGTATGTAAGTATGTATACGCTTGCTTTTATGTATGTAATATATATATATATATTATATATATACGTATATAAATGTATATAATATAAGCATGCATGTATAGGTATATATATGTATATGTATGTATATATATACGTATATATATATATATATATATATATATATACATATACGTATCTCTCTCTCTCTCTATATATATACATATATATATATATATATATATATATATATATATATTATATATATATATTATTATATATATATATATGTAGATCATAAATATATTTATATATGGATGTATGCATATGTATGTTTGCACACACACACACACACACACACACATATAGCTTTATCTCTCTCTATATATATTTAGCAATCTCTGTCCCCGTCTCTCTCCCTCTTTCTCTTTCCCCCACTCTCTCACTTTCTTCCTCTCTCTCTCTCTCTCTCTCTCTCTCTGTTGAACGGTGAGTCCCCTATCAACTAAACATTGAAATAAAAGCCGTTGTGCAGAAAGGAGGTTTAGAAATTGTGTTTTGTTGTGAAACAAAAGCAAATAAACCCAGATATATTGAAGCAATATTGAATGTTTCGCTCACCGACAGCTCGCCTGGTCACAATGAATGGTGAACTCTATCGAAAATGGCTTTCTTTTCACTCTGTCTTCCCTGGATGGATTGGAGACATTTTCAACCAAAAGATAGAGGAAATGCCTTACTGTGAAGGAATTCAATAAAAGTGAAAGTTCCAGAGTTAACTTTTACGCTCATCATCACCATCACCATCACCATCACCATCACCATCACCGCCACCACCACCACACCACCACCACCACCACCACCACCACCACCACCACCACCACCATCATCATCATCTTCATCATCATCGTCATCTTCGTCGTCGTTGCCGCTGCCGCCGGATGATGATGATGATGATAGAGACGATGATGGTGGTAATTATTTTGCTGGTGAGAACAACCATGATTACAAGAATGATAATTGTAATAATGATAATATTGGTTTACGATTTTGGCACAAGGCAAATAATTTCAGTGGTGGTTGGCATATGGGGTGGGGTGAGGAAGGGCTAACCGATTACATCGACCTCAATGCCCATTTGATACTTATTTTATCGACCCCAAAATGAAGAAAGGCAAAAATCAACCTCGGCAGAATTTGAACTAAGAACGTAAAGACGTACGAAATGCAACTAAGCATTTAGTCCAGCGAGCTAACGATTCTGATATTTCACCACCTTGATGATGATGATGATGATTATAATAATAATAATAATAATAAATAATAATAATAATAATAATAATAATAATAAGGAAGAAATGCTGCGAAGCCTTTTCCAACGCGCCATTGATTCTTATTTCTTTATTGCCCACAAGTGGCTAAACATAGAGGAGACAAACAAGGACAGACAAGGGGGTTAAGTCGATTACATCGACCCCAATGCATAAGTGGTATATAATTTATCGACTCCGAAAGGACGAAAGGTAAAGTCGACCACGGCGGAATTTGAACTCAGAACGTAACGGCAGACGAAATACCTATTTCTTTACTACCCACAAGGGGCTAAACACAGAGAGAACAAACAAGGACAGACAAACGGATTAAGTCGATTATATCGACCCCAGTGCGTAATTGGTACTTATTTAATCGACCCCGAAAGGATGAAAGGCAAAGTCGACCTCGGCGGAATTTGAACTCAGAACGTAGCGGCAGACGAAATACTTATCTATTTCTTTACTACCCACAAGGGGCCAATCACAGAGAAGACAAACAAGGACAGACAAAGGGATTAAGTCGATTATATCGACCCCAGTGCGTAACTGGTACTTAACTTATCGATCCCGAAAAGACGAAAGGTAAAGATGACCTCGGCGGAATTTGAACTCAGAACGTAACGGCAGACGAAATATCGCTAAGCATTTCACCCGGTGTGCTAACGATTCTGCCAACTCACCACCCTAAGTTTAAAGACGGACGAGAGGTTAATAAGCATTTTGTCCGGCGTACTAACGATTCTGCCTTGATAATAATGATACAGTCTTAAATTTTGGCAGTAGGCCAGCGTATTTTCTTTTTCCATGGGAGTGGTTAGTCGATTTCTTTGACTCCAGACACCAATTGGAGTTTATATTATAATATCGACTAAGGCGGCGAGCTGGCAGAAACGTTAGCGCGCCGGGCGAAATGCGTAGCCGTATTTTGTCTGCCGTTACGTTCCGAATTCAAATTTCGCCGAGGTCGACTTTGCCTTTCATCCTTTCGTGGTCGATATATTAAGTACCAGTTACGCACTGGGGTCGATGTAATCGACTTAATCCGTTTTGTCTGTCCTTGTTTGTCCCCTTTGTGTTTATCCCCTTGTGGATAGTAAAGAAACATATATTATAATATCGACATTCAAAGGAGGAAACGTAAAGACCAGCTTAGCCATATTTCATCTCGGGATGTAAAACCGGAAGAAATGCTGCTAATCATAAGGTTATCAACATCATCGACCTTAGTAACAGACTGCTTCTTATTTCATCGACTGTGAAAGGATAAAATTTCGGAAAGTCGACCCTTTCTTTTGATCTGAAGCCAGAATATCAAAAGATGTAATTAAAAGCTAGATGGAATCATTTTCGGACGCTTTATTGAAGTGGTATAGCTCGAGTGAATACCACCTGGAGCGGTGTTTTAGTTTGCAGCGTCATCTCGGGGGCCCAAGGCTGTCTTTTATCGTATATCATTTACTTGTCTTAGTCATTAGACTGCGACCAAGCTGGGGCACCGCCTTAAAGAGTTTTTCAGTACTTATTTTCCTTTTTCCATATCTGATACATATTCTTTCGGTCTTTTTTGTTGAACCGCTAAGTTATGGAGACGTGAACACACCAACAAGCGTTGGTTGGAGATAAACACAAGTACACACACACACACACCGCCGACACACACACACACACACACACACACACCACACCACACTTGCGACAGGCTTTCAGTTTCTGTCTAACAAATCCATTCACAAGGCATTTTTTGTTTGTTTGTTCCTTCTTGAGCCATGCCTGGCTCATAAGGGCCGGTTTCCCGGTTTCTTGGCGTATAGGTTCCCCACCTGGACGGGACGCCAGTCCATCGCAGGTGAGCTGCAAGATGCAGGAGGAAAGAGTGAGAGAAAGTTGTGGCGAAAGAGTCAGCAGAAGTTCGCCATTACCTTGTGCTGGAGGTTAGGTGTTTTCGCTCATAAACACACACATCGCCTGGTCTGAGATTCGAACCCGCGATCCCTCGACCGCGAGTCCGCTGTTCTAACCACTAGGCGATGTGCCTCCACATTCACAAGGCATTGGTCGGGCAGAGGCTATAAAAGAAGACACTTGTCCAAGGTTCCACGCGGTGGGACTGAACACGGAACCACGAGGTTGGGAAACCAACTTTTAGCTACACAGCCACACCTGCGCCAATATGTTTAACTATTACCTACTCGATGTTTGGAAGAAGCACCTGTATTTAAAGAAGCTACAGAGTAATTACTACACAGTTGAGCCCAACACATAACAAACCACTTCACTTCATAAAATACTCCTGTTGCAATCATTAGAACGGGATTATAGCAGCACTCTTGGCATGGAATGTAACGACGATTTGACAAGCAAATCGGGAAATGCAAACATTCAATCACAGACGTTTAAAAATAATAAAAATCAAATCAAAGGAAGCTTAAATAAATACAACATATATAAATAAATAAAACTCCAACAAAATTTAATAGAAATTTTTTTAAGCAGAAAAAAAAAATGAGAAGAAAATCAAGGTTGTTAAAGTCATTTACTCACCTGACAGCATTAAAGAAATCTTTCAAGTGTTTTGTTTCAAGTACATCGTACAGGTTTATGCGCATGTTTTCTGACGCGAAGTGTTTGTATATTACCTTAACCTCAAAGTGATTAATTCTTCACCTTGATGTGAGAAAGACTCTTCATTTGAGCTCGCTAGTTACGTCACACTGTGCACATATACATGTGCATGGAATGTATACGTATACACTCATGCGCACACACATTTATACACACATAATAATAATAATAATAATAATAATAATAATAATAATAATAATAATAATAATAATAATAATGATAATAATAATCCTTTCTACTAAAGGCACAAGGCCTGAAATTTTGGGGGAGGGGACTAGTCGATTGTATCGATCTCAGTGTTTCACTGGTACTTAATTTATTGACCCCGAGAGGATGAATGCCGAAGTGGACCTCGGCGGAATTTGAACTCAGAACGTAGCGGCAGACGAAATACCGCTAAGTATTTTGTCCGGCGAGCTAACGATTCTGCCAGCTCACAGCCTTAATAATAATAATAATAATAATAATAATAATAATAATAATAATAATAATAATAATATAATAATAATAATAATAATAACCCAGTACTCAACTGGTACTTAATTTATCGCCCCTGAAAGGATGAAAGGTAAAGTCGACCTCGGAGGAATTTGACCTCAGGACGTAAAGACGGACAAAATGCAGCTAAGCATCTTGCCCGGCGTACTAACGACTCTACCAGCTCACCGCCTTCATAATAATAATAATAATAATAATAATAATAATAATTGAGAAGAGCATTGTCGATGTGAGAACTGTTGCTGGTCATGTATTTTAATTTAACTTTAAAAAAAAAAAAAAAAATGAACGAACTACTGAGTTTGGTTTAATGGCCTACCAATGTATACTATGAGTTTCTTTGCCCTAGGAGTCGGGAAGACACTCGGCAAGAAATGGAAGCAAATTTGAAAGAAGAAAAAAAAAAGTAATAATAATAATAATAATGATAATAATAATAATACTTTATTACCTACAGGAGGCTAAACATAGAGGGGACAAACAAGGACAGACAAAGGGATTAAGTCAATTACATCGATCCCAGTGCGTAACTGGTACTTATTTAATCGACCCTCCCCCCACCGAAATAATAATGATGATGATTATTATGATAATAATGCATCACAACCATATGTGCACGACAAGGTGATCTCGTATCAAGATTAACAGCGCATAACTTTGCAGGTGGGGCCCATTTAGAGTTTTCTTCTGGTCGAGTAGCCCATCCCGCTCAAAAGGTCCCTGAATAAGGATTGCTTAAGGATGTTGAACGAACCACTCATGTTTCCAAAGGTGAATTATCCAAACCTCCAAGAATTCATTTCGACACACGGCTATGATGCTCCCCCTCTACTTCTGCTCGTGATCAGAGATGCAAATATCGTCAGCCACCAAGAGACATGGTCAACTGGTTAAGGTCAAACAACAGACAAGCAAATCTGCGGTATTGAGCAGAATATTTATTGTAGCCCATCTTTTATACCAAGACAAAACAATTTACAATGGTAACACTTCCAATCAGTTAAGATCAGAAGCCACGAGAGCCACTGCTTGGTACTGCATCAGGGCATCATCATCATCGTCACCGTCATGATCATCACCACCACCATCATCATCATCATCATCATCATCATCATCATTATGAATTATTATTATTTATTATATTATTATTATTATTATATTATTATTATTATTATGATTATTATATTAGTATTATATTATTATTATTATTATTATTATTATTATTATTATTTATGTTATTTTATTATTATTATTATTATTATTATTATTATTATTATTATATTATTATCATTATTATCATTATTATTATTATTATTTCTTTATTTGCAATACGCGCGACGGATGAGCGGATATTCAACAACGGGTGGATCTTTATGGAGAATCGATCAATGATAATAATCGTCATAATAATGATGACTTTAATGAGTTGTAGAACGTCCCTTGGTCTATGTGTACTGAAGTGTTCTGGGACAGATATGAATATCGGTTTTCTTACAATGATACCGGAAGTTTGTGAACTAGAGCATCCTGTTATATAAAGGTTATGGGATGTAGTTAATTCTACTACCTTTATTCAACATCCTGTTGTAGTATATCTGTGTTCGTGGTTAATGAAGGATTACTTACTGTCGAAAATATAAAGACCCTTTCTTTTGAACAATTGACAATCTAGTTGATAGTCGGTGGCATAGATATATATATAGATTATATA
>NW_021833354.1:2500-12500 GCF_006345805.1 Octopus sinensis
CAAAGACAGGAGAGCGGAATCAAAGAAGGAATATATATATATATATTTGATTTCCTTTTCCTCTACTTAACTTGTCTCTTCCTCTCTCTCATTCTTCACTCTCTCTCTCTCTCCCTCTCCATTCTTCATGGTTTCCTCGCAGCCATTCCCCTTCTCTCCCTTTCCCTTGCTCCTCCTCCCCCCTCCCGTCGCTGACCCGCGACGAGACTTCCGCTGCCGTCTTTCTGGCCTGGCCCTCTCAAGGTATGGACGACAATTCTTTTTTCTCCGCTCGTCGTTCATAAAAAAATCCGCGTTCGCAATACTTTTTTTCGTTCGGCGTTAACAGCCCTTCTTATCTTTTTTTTCCTTGTCCTGTCTTTTATTGTTTATAATTTGTACTGTCGTTACTGTCCTGTTTTTGTTACCATTTTTTACCCCTCTGCGAAAAGATCTCAGAATTTTAATTGATTTGCTTTTCGCAGGAAGGAAAGTTTCTTGTCGAAGATACGTCTCGCTTTCACCTTCGAAACGTAGAGTAGATGAAACCATAGCGACTGAAGAAAGGGTTTTTTCTTTGTGTTAATTGTCCTGTACTCTATTTTTTTGTTGTTGTTTAAAAAAATGTCCAGTTCCTTTGGTTTGTGTCTATGTTTTCGTTTCTCATTGTGTTCGACGTCTTTTTGGTGTCCTGTACTCATATGCGTGTATATGTACATGTAGAGATAGGTAGGTACATATATGTTTATATATATGCATATGTTTTATTTTATTTATTAATATATATATATACAAGATAAGAAAATGGAGAAATACATCTAAATCAAATATCAATTACCAGATAATACTCAATCACATACTTTATTAAACCATCACATAAGAGACTGTAGGGTTAAACATAAAAAACAGAACAAATCAGTGTACATAAAGGAATGTACATAAAAAAGTGTACATAAAAGAGTAATGCTGTATAATAAGTACAATATATATAAAAAAGAGAATATAAATATAAGTAAATATTGATTGCATCGCAATCCTTAACATTTATGTATTAACTTTGTTGGGTACTTCACTAGCAGTATATTGGATATACGTTATCCCATAGAGGGTTGCATTTACAACCCCTATCTCAATTTGTATATATATATATATATATATATATATATATATATATACGACCGGCTTCTTTATATATATATTGCTTCCCAACCACATGGCTTCGTGTTCAGTCCCACTGCGTGGCACCTTGAGCAAGTTTCTTTTTCTAAAGCCTCGGGCCGACCAAACTCTTGTGAGTGAATTTGGTAGACGGAAACTGAAAGAAGCCCGTCCTGTATGTATGTATTTATTGATATATATATATATATATATATATGTGTGTGTGTGTGTGTTGTGTGTGTGTGTGTGTGTGTGTGACGTAATCTACCTTGATTTTGCAAAAGCTTTTGACAAGGTGGATCATGGTATGATATGCCACAAACTGCGTGACCTCGGCATAGCTGGAAAACTTGGAGTGTGGTTACATGATTTCCTGAAAGATAGGAGTCAGGCAGTAGTGGTTAATGGAGCCACCTCTATGAACACACAAATAGTGAGTGGTGTTCCACAGGGCACTGTCTTGGGACCACTGCTTTTTATAGTGGCCCTCTCAGATATGCCCTCAAATGCCCGGATAGCCACTCTGGCAAGCTATGCAGACGATACGAAAGTCTCGCAGAAAATACAGAACCCCAGCGATGTTGCACACCTGCAGCAGGAGTTGGACTCAATCTACAGATGGGCTGAGGATAATAATATGCAGTTTAATGCTGAAAAATTCCAGGCCCTGCGCTACCAGCATCCAAAACTGAATAGTAAACTTACAGGATACACCGGTCCACAGGGAATCTCAATCCCAGAGCCTAAGTCTGTGAGGGACCTGGGTATCGACATGAGCGATGATACATCTTTCCAAATGCACATTACCAGGATGGCGACAAAGTGCAGACGACTGGCTGGATGGATCCTAAGAACATTCAGAACCAGAGATAAGGAAACCATGATGGTCCTCTGGCGGACATTCGTCCTCAGCCGCCTGGATTACTGCTCACAGTTATGGTCACCCACCAGTGTAAAATTAACAGCGGACCTTGAAGCAATCCAGAGAAGATTCACAAAGAAGATCGTCTCTTTGCAACAGCTCAGCTACTGGGAAAGGTTGAAACAGCTAAGACTCTACTCCCTGTAGAGAGGACGGGAGAGGTATGCAGTAATATATGTCTGGAAGATCCTAGAAGGAATTGTGCCAAATTTTGGCATTGTAAGCTACACCAATGCTAGAACGGGACGACACTGCATAGTGCCAAAGATCCCAGCAAAGCTATCACGCTTCAGGACCAGCTTCTGCAATAGCCTGGGTTTCAAGGGCTCACAGCTTTTTAATATTCTCCCAAAGAGTCTGAGGAACTTCCACAAAGTAGATGTAGCGGTTTTTAAATCAAAGCTGGACATCTTCCTGTCGAGAGTCCCAGATGAACCTACCTCACGGCAAGAGGTGCAAATGAGAGTAGCTATATCAAACTCCATTCTTCACCAAGTGCCACATATTAGAGGAGGTTCTTTAGCGGTGCATCAGCATGGCCGCAGCTCTGAGCTGAAACAAGAATATATATATATATATATATATATATATATATATATATATATATATAATATATATATATATACATATATTTACGTATGTGTCTTTGTTTGGCCTCCCACCATCACTTATGTTTGTCCCCCCAAACTTAGCGGTTCGGCAAAAAGGACCAATAGAATAAGTACTAGGCTTACTAAAGAATAAGTTCTCGGGTCGATTTCTTCGACTAAAAAACACTTTAAGGCGGTGCTCCAGCATAGCCGCAGTCAAATGATTGAAACAAGTAATAGAATAAAAAAGTAAAAGAATATACATTTATATATATAAATGGCAATTTCTGTCTGTCTGTCTGTTTAGTGCCAAATTTAACAAACCAATATTTTGGATATATTTGGGGTACTTAATTGTGCTCATGACGTGGTGTTTGCTTCTTCCATGGGTATAAGTAAGTATTTCATTTATTCCTTTGCCGCATTTATCACTGACGAAAAGAAGGTTCTTATGAATTAACTCTGAAATCGGGTCCGATATGGTAATAACGAAATTTTAAAGAAATTTCTGTCGGCTTTCTTCGAAATACGTGCTTTTAGTGATGACTTATTTGGTTATGGACAATGTGTCTAGTTTCGGCATGTTTGGCACTAGAAATTTTTTTCTTTTGCCCTTGTTTATAAGTTGCTTAATTATATATATATATATATATATATATATATATATATATATATATATATATATATATAGTGACGTATATTTGCCATTTAAATATGGCTAGTTTGTAGCCCCAGGAGGACACCTCCTTCAGCTGGCTTTAGACACACTTTCTGTGCCCTATCAGTATTTGCAAAAGGAAGCCACCCTTCCCGTTTTCAACTTATGATACACACGGACTCGAGTTTCTGATTGTTGACCCATCATCGACGTGTGACAATCACAGTTGTCGATGAATTTCTTTATTACGATTAGAAAATCATTACATAGAAGGACAATACAGGACATACATACAAAAAACAGTTAAGTGGTTCGATTAAAAATTTTCCATAACATTTGGATTATTCATTATACAAAATTTGTATTAAAATTGTCCTTTGCATGACCAATAGCACATTACAACATTACATTAACTTGCGATCTTACCGATATTTTAAACCCCGGCAACCTATAAGGCCCCGCAGCTTTTCTTTCCTCTCCTCCATCCATAGTTAAGCTGGTTTTCTGACACCCACCTTTTTTGCCACTTCCTTCCATCTTTTTTCATACACACCTCGTGGTAAGATCTTCTTTTCCAGCCCCATTTTGCTCTTCAGATGATATCTGAAGTAAGTGAGCAAGCCGGGGCCTGAGACAAAGGATCCTATTGCGACTCCTTCCATTCTTGTACGCCACATGTATTCTTTTACTACTGCAACCGTGCAGTGAAAACATACCTCACCTTCCTTCGAGAGTCCAGTTGGCGGTATCATCTTAATCATAGACTCAGCCGACAGCTGTACTCGTCCCAGATGCGATAACACGTGTTCTGCGTAACTTATCAAGTCTGACAACTTCCGACAGTGTACAAAAGCGTGCTGGACGGTTTCATCGTCCAACCCGCATCTTGGACACGTCGGTGGCACTGAAATTCCGTGCCGCGATAACTTCTCGCGAACAGGTAAAGCATTCCTATAACACTGCCAGGCCAGGGATCTTTGGAAATTATCCAAATACCTCGTCCTGAAAGTCTTTTTAAACAGATTGGTAAGCTGGTCTTCGTCAAACCCCAGAGCCCCTCCTAGGACGTCGTCGTTCTTTGCCTCTACCAGCCTGCTATAAAATACCGAGGTGGTATTTCCGCAGCCGGCCTTGCCGGCCTTGCCCGCCTTGTGGATCAGCGTGAGTGCCTGTCGGCACTCCTTTTGCCATAAAGTCAGATTCCGTCTTTTGATGCGACCAGGTTTAAAATTCACTAAGGAAGCCGGTCTCGGGAAAAGTTCCCCTGCCAGCGGACTCCACACCTTATCACCCTCCAGGTGGTGCCAGAGATGCTTCAGCCTCAACACATGTCTGCGCATCATCAACCAAGGCATTCCTAACCCACCCTTTAACGGTTCCTGGCAGCAAACGGAGCGCCTCACAAGTGGCTTTCCTCCCTTCCACAAAAAGCGGAAAAGGATTCGCTCCAACTTGCTAAGCCATGAATCGGGGCAAGGGACAGCGGTCAGGCGGTAAGTGATTACAGATGCAATGAACATCTGTACCACCTCCGCCCTTCCTTTCAAGGACAGAAACCTTCCGGACCAGGTCCGTACTATGGCCTCCACCTTGCCCGTCACCTCACTCCAATTCCTCTCCGTTTGGGAGTCTGATCCAAACCAAACTCCTAGCAACTTAACAGGACCATCCGTCCAGTGTCCCACGACACTGGACGATATCGACTTGCTCCTCCAGGTGCCAAGGCGCAAGCCAACCGACTTGTCCTTGTTAACCCTTGCTCCTGCCACCGCCTCGTATCCTCTGATAGCCTCTTCTACACAAGGTAGCTGGGCCTCATTGGACACGATGAGGGTGACGTCATCCGCATAAGCAGTAACCGTCCTCCCACCTCCGATCTCATCCGGGTTACTTCCCAGCCTCCCCAACTTTCGCAGCAATGGCTCGAGAGCCAACACGTACAAAAGTGGTGACAAGGGGCACCCTTGACGAACTGAACATTCGATCGAAAACGGTTCCGTTAGGTAACCGTTTATCTGGACGGTGGACTTGATGCCGCTATACATAGCGGAGATCCACCCGCGAAATTCAGGGCCCAGTCCAGCCGCTTCGAGGACCGTCGCCAGATACTTATGGTCTACCCTATCGAACGCTTTACTTTGGTCTAAATGGACCATTACCCCGCCTTTGCCGGTTAATTTACCCACCCTATCTAAGGTGTAGCGTATAAGGTGAAGATTGTCCTGGATCGACCTGCCTGGAATTGCACATGTCTGTGCTTTCCCTACAGGTTTCTCCACGACAATCGTCAACCTTTTTGCCAACACCTTGGCCAAAATCTTTAACTCTACATTAAGTAGAGTTATGGGCCTGTAATTACTAATGTTATCCCCCTTGTTCGGGTCTTTCTGGATTAGCGTCACCACTCCCCGGCTTACAGAACTGGGAATCCTCCCATTCTGCTGCCAGTTCGTGTAGACGCCTGCTAATATTCCCCCGAACAAGTCCGGCATACTTTGGTAAAACTCGTAGGGCAGACCATCCAACCCCGGCGACTTCTATTTCCGCGGGAGTGATCGCTTCTTCACAGCACTCCACCTCACACCCCGAGAGCCGCGGTCCGCCGGCTAGGAAGTCCTTTAAGGCCCTCCCCCGCTCCGGCGCCACACCACCCCTGAACACGCGGGCGAAATGCTGGTGAAGAAACTTTTGCATCTCCTCCTGTCCATAGATCTTTTGTCCCTGTTCGTCAGTTAAAGACTTGATTGAAGCTTTGTTGCCTCTCTGACTCTCCACTCGACGGGCCCATCCGGCAACGTTAATACCTTCTCGTTTCCCAGCGCGTAGCTTAGCTCTGACTCTGCAACCTTCGTGTTTGGAGTTAAGGTGGCAGAAACGTTAGCACGCCGGGCGAAATGCCTAACGGTATTTCGTCTGCGTTACGTTGTGAGTTCAAATACCGCCGAGGTCGACTTTGCCTTTCATCCTTTCGGGGTCGATAAATTAAGTACCAGTTACGCACTGGGGTCAATGTAATTGACTTAATACCTATGTCTGTCCTTGTTTGTCCCCTCTGTGTTTAGCCCCTTGTGGGTAATAAAGAAATAGGTACAATACCGTCCTTGCCGCCATCACTCCGGATGCAGAGCCAGCTTCCATTGCCTCGTTTAGATTCTTAACTAAATCGTCCTCTATCCTAGACCTATCTAACCTTAGCTGATTGCTAAATCTAATGGACTCTGAACGAATGGCTCTTTTGAGGGAGTGCCACCATCTATTGTTAATGATGGTGCCACATAATGCCCTCTCTACTAACACCTTAATCCGGGTACGGAAGTCTTCACAATTCAAAATAGACTTGTTCAGCTTCCAGTACCCGGGTCCCTGTCTATGGCACTTATCTAATTGCATCCTACACGTCACAAATTTGTGATCCGTGTAAGGCACAATGTGAAACTGTGGACAACTAAACGTATCCTTATCTCTTTTCTTGACGAATATCCTATCTATATACGATCTGTGTGAGCCGTCGTTGTTACTCCACGTCCACTGTGGAACGCTCGGCTCATCCAGTCGATAACGGTCCACTAGATCAAAGCTCTCTAGTAGACCCTTGAGGCTAGGGTTCCCCTTCCTATTGGTTGAGCCAACACTGTCGACCCGCGCTTCAAGGACAGTGTTAAAGTCCCCTACTAAGACTACCGTTTTCGACGTCGCTAAAAAGGGCTCCAGATTCCGAAAAAAACCCGCCTGCCTACACTCATTCGGAGCGTAGACAGCTACCAACCTGAAGGACTGTTTACTTACGTGGGTCACATCCAGAACGACCAGCCTGCCTTCTGGGTCCAGAAAGACAGTACTTACCTGCAAGTCCAAGCTCTTCCTGATAAGGACTGCCACGCCTCTTCCTCTTCCTCGGCTAGGAGAAATAAATTTCTCGAAACCATTTAGAAGAGGCGAGAACGCTTGGGCCCCGTTCATCTTGGACTCGGTTGCAATAGCTACGTCCACTCCATGTGTCGTGAGGTCGTTCAGGAAACAAATTTGTTTCCATTTCGACCCCATTCCACGTACATTCACACGACCCAGCTTTGCCATTGTCGGTGAGAGAAAAAATAAATAAACTTACGGTTGAGAAAGGGATCATGACAGTTTAAATCTGCCCGCTTCCCCTTCTTCCTCCCTTGTGGTCGTAGCTGCAGGGCTCTTAACCGGCGTTGCCACCGGGCTCTGGGTAGGTGTGGTTGCCGGGGTTATAATAAGTTTACCCTCCAGTACTTCCTTCGTTACATCTCTTATAAGCCTATTCTTCAAATGTTCTTGCAGTGTTTCTTCCTTCCACTCGTCTTCCTTTATTTTTGCGAAGCGAGTGGTTGCTTTTGTGTCTGTAGACTTGCTGAATAGTTTAAATTTTGAAAATTTAAAATATTTGTACACCCTATCGTTCTTCTCGTCAAATGCTATAGTCTTATCATTTAAAAAAAAAATTTTTTCAAATCTTGTTTTATGGGGAGGGGCTTGGCGAACTGTGTTCCAATGAATACAGTGCCGTGGGGGTAGGGCTGGGGAATTTGTTTTGTCTGTATGTCTGCGGTGTTTGCTGATTTTTTCCTTGTTTGGGTGTTATCTTTTTTTCTTTTGTGTGTCACTTGTGTATATTCCATTTGTTCATTAAAATCCTCCGTTTCGGTTTCTTTCCTTGTCGCCGTCTTGGGTTCTTTTTCCGCCTTCTCCCTTTCAGTGTTTGAAGCACTTTGAGGAGGGGCTTCGTTGATTTTCTTTTTTTTTTTAAACAGTTTGAGCGGACGTGACCCTTTTCGCCACATTTAAAGCACCTAGGTCTGCGCCCCTCCACTGACACTCTCATTGAAGTTCCATCCTCATTAAATACCCTATCGGGCAAGTTTTCCAGTATCTTATTTTCTGCTTGAACGAGGAGTTCTAGCGTTTGTCCTTTCCAGCGCACCTCCTCTTTCCTTCTCATCTCCAGAATTGAAACTTCCCGCTCTACGTTGTGCAGGACTGCCGCTGCTACCCACATTATGTCGTATCCTTCGGTATATCCTCTACATGTAGTTTGGCTGTTCTTTTCCCCATATACGAGGGTAGCAACATGATATCCTCACTTTTCAAGGTCATTGATGACACCTCTCTTGCCACCTCAGCCGAGTCGAAATGTGCTTCAACGGTAGCGCTGCGAGTACCTCGAACAACGTGGCGAATTTTGTCCCATACCGGGGACAAGCACTTTTCTACTATCTCGTTTTTGACATCCATGATTTTTTTTTCTTTGTTGCTATAAACTTTGTATACAACTGTCTTTGCCTTTATTTCCTGTACCTTCGCTTGCGGCGGTACCAGTTTAATTTCATTGCCTTCCATTTTTACTAAGTTCCGAAATTCGAATAACTGTTCAATCTTAAATTCTACATCCGTTATGGTTCCGCCCACTGCGGCCGAAAAAGACTGTTTTTTGACTTCGGTATCCTTTGGTTCACCTTTTCCCATCACGGGAAAGTCACTCTTCGACGCCAAGTCGAAATCCATTTCTCAAATTAGAGAACAAATGTTTCAAAAATATTACCTCGAAGGTAATGACAATGTTTAAACACAGAATTTTCTGCCCCGTAGGGCGAAAATTACCGTTACACAACGGACAACTGTTCAATTCACGAGTAACACAAACAACAACGAACAAAAAATACGAACTCACTCAACAAAAAGGCAGCAAAATTCTCAAAACGCAGATGAAAGAGGTGTCCCTAGACAAGTAACAATCATAGTTGTCGATGAAAAGTGGGTTTCCTTCACAAATACTTATCCCATTTCCAGTATCGTAAAGACACTGATATCGAAAAGGTGTAATCAAGCAATAATAAATCTTAGAGCGAGTTATAAACAGTATCTGCAACACATCGCGACGTGTATTTGCCATTTAAATATGGCTAACTCCTAAGGGTGGATGCTACTGTAGTTTGTAGCCCCAGGAAGACACCTCCTCCAACTGGCTTTAGACACACTTTCTGTGCCCTATCAGTATTTGCACGCCGATGACGGGTCAATATCCAGAAACTCGAGTTCGTGTGTATTAGTTCAATAAACATATACTCTACAGAAGAAGCGTTGAGTAATTCTTCAGTTTAACGTTAAATAGTTTTTATTATAACTTGACATAAAAACAAACATTTATATATATGTGCATGCTCGCTTGTGACCAAATTTTCTAATGACTACATGTCTCCCACAATAGTACTGAGTTGACTATAGCTACACCCCCGATAGAAAAAATTCTTAGTTGAGCATCTGTAAAAATCTGTTATGTTTAGTTGCGTCCCTCTTTACATTCTGAGATCATTCAGCCGGTTCGATAAATAAAATATTACAGTACCAGTCAGGCACTAATCTCAATGGAATACGGACAAAATCCCCTAGGATAAAATCCTCCTAAGACAAAACTCCCCCGGACAAAATCCCGTTAGTTAAAGCGCGAAAGAGGACAAAATCCCCTCAATTTTATTTTTGGCGAAGGTGTACAATATGCATCCAACCCCATATTTTTTTTTTTTTTTACAGATTCCAACGTTTTCGGCGACGGAGATTCTGACTCTGACAAAAAAAAAAAAAAAAAAAAACCGAAAACGTAGGAATCGGTAAAAAAAAAAAAAAGTATGGTGTAGGATGCTTATTGTACACCTCCGCCAAAAATATAACTGA
>NW_021833354.1:15000-22500 GCF_006345805.1 Octopus sinensis
CCACCACCACCACCACCACCAGACTCACAACTAGTAGTAGTAATGAAGCTATGCATTACTACTACTACTACTACTACTAACTACTACTACTACTACTACTACAAACACCATCACTTCCAGTTCTACTACCAGCAACACCACCACCACCACCACCACCAGACTCACAACTAGTAGTAGTAATGAAGCTATGCATTACTACTACTACTACTACTACTACTACTACTACTACTACTACTAATAATAATAATAATAATAATAATAATAATAATAATAATAATAATAATAATTGATGTTGCATGCCCCTTTGACCCACGAATAGTCAAGAAAGAAGGCGAAAAGATAGATAGATACAGCCCTCTTAAGTATGAAAATTAAGCTATGGAAAATTAAGATAGTGCCAATTATTGCTGGGTCCTTGGGAACAGTATCAGAAGCCATCAGGGGGAATATAAAGGAAATTGGAATAGAGTGTCCAGTAGAACTGTTCCAAAAGTTTGCCTCCTTGGCACGGCCAGAATAATCAGGACAGTATTAGATAGCTGAAAAGTCATTAATTAACTAATTTGCTTTATAAACCTTTAGTATTTTTCATTTTTATTTATTTAAATACTTAACTTTTTTTAATACTTCAGTTTTGACTTTACGAACGTAGGTGTTAAAGTAACAATGAAAAACCTACAAATGAAATATTAATCATATTGCCATACTTCTATAAATGCGTTACGAATTGGTTGTGTTGTAAACAATCTCAAAAAGAAAGATTAGCAGAAAAATAAACCAAATCCTAAACAGCAACAACAACAATAATAATAATAAACCTTTCTACTAAAGGCATGAGGCCTGAAATTTTGGGGAAGGGACTAGTCGATTACATCGACCCCAGTGTTTCAGCTGTTACTAAATTTATCGATCCCGAAAGGATGAAAGGCATAGTCGACCGCGGAGGAATTTGAACTCAGACCATGAAGACGGAGGAAATAGCGCCAAGTATTTCGCCCAGCGTGCTAACGATTCTGGCAGCTCACCGCCTTAATAATAATAATAATAATAATAATAATAATAATAAAATAATAATAATAATAATAATAACAATAATAATAATAATCCGTTACTATAGACACAAGGTCTGAAACTTTGGGGAATGGGGCTAGTGGATTACATCGACCTCAGTACGTTACTGGAACTTATTTCATCGAAAGAAGAAGAAGAAGAAGAAGAAGAAGAAGAAGAAGAAGAAGAAGAAGAAAAGAAGAAGAAGAAGAAGAAGAAGAAGAAGAAGAAGAAGAAAATGAAGAAGAAGAAGAAGAAGAAGAAGAAGAAGAAGAATACTGTTCTTATGCAGTAAATTTGCCCTGATGCTGTACCAGACACTGGCTCTCATGGTTTCTGATTAACTGATTGGAGGTGTTATCATGTACATGTGTAAAAGATGGGCTACAGCAAATATTCTTCTCAATACCACAGATTTGCTTGTCGGTTGTTTGACCTTAACCAGTTGAGCATGTCCTTTAGTGGCTGACGATATGTGCATCTCCGATCACAAGCAGAATTAGTAGGGGAGCATCACAGCCATGTGTTGAGAGGAACTCTTTGAGGCTTGAATAATACACTTCTGGAAATATGGGTGTTTTCTTCAACATCCTTAAACAACCCTTATTCAAGAAACATTTGAGCAGGATGGGCTACTCGATCTGAAGAAAATTCTAACTGGCTCCCGACTGTAAGGTCATGCGCTGTTTATCTTGATATGAGATCACCATGTCGAGCGCTTATGATTGAGAGGCATGTGCCTGGTAGTGATGATGGGCATATTAGACTTCGTATATTTTACTCCAGTATCACTTCCCTGACATGCACTGCTCTTTCACTCAATAATAATAATAATAACAATCCTTTTTATTGTAGGTACAATGTCTGAAAATTTGGATGAGGAATAAAACTGGAAAAATTCCTTGGAAGTTACAAAAATAGCTTTGAAAAGATTAAATCAAAAAGTATAGCAAATTAATATATTTTCATTTAATGATATTTAAAAAGTGACTTTTAAGCATTCACGTATTCGTTTCGTTTACTCAGGATATCCAAGTCTGTTTTTGTATTGTCATGGATTGCGTTGGTTTCGTTAATGATCCCAGAGACATATGAACCTAAAGCCAAAGATCATCGCTTTTTTAATTCAATGCGATAGCTATCAGAGTACAAGTTTCTACTGACTATCACCACAAAAGACGGGAGGGGGAGAGATGGAGAGAGAAAGAAAGAGAAGCAGAGGCAGAGAGAAAGTGATCTCAGACTGTAATTCAATCTCGTGACACAAAACCGGCAACGTGATTCAAACGCATCTGACTTATTGAACATCCAATGATGGTAATAATGATGACGATGATTATTTCTTTTATTTGGTATCAATAGAAATAATGAAAATGTTTTCTTTTATTGGGAGTGAAAACAATAGTGTTTTTACATGGAGCAAAAAGAAAACGAAAATCTGAAACGAAACAAAAAAAAAGAATAATATTAGGTAACAAAACCTCAAGAAAAATGGTTCCTACTAATGCAAAGACCACCAAGAGCAATTCGCGAGGAAAATCCCTACAAAGTTTCGTATTGCTCTGATACATCAAGGGTATCAAAAGTGCCATCTCCTCCTTTCTTATCCCTTGTTCACTGTTGTATTATCATAGTAGGTCCATTTAGCCTCGTCAGTCACGCTGTTCTCACCCACCTTTTGTAAAACACACGAGAAGGTGGTACCTCTTTCCACTCACATCACCCTCTTCTTCAAGCGGTCATTGGAGAAGTCTTGGCCGGAATGGAAACCAGGCACAAATCCCCGAGAAATTATTTTTACAGAAGTAAACCCAAACATAAATAAGCCAAATGACCCAAATTATTTAGAATCCATGGCAGTTGTAAGGGAAATTGGATTCGATTTTAATCGAGTAAGATCTTTGTCAGCCATACCTGAAAAAAAAAAAATGAGCGAAATGAAAATATATCAAACAAAATTCCTAAAAAAAAAACGAAAGGATTATTCTTACTTAGTGAATTAGAAAGGAAAGAACTATAATATAAAAAAAGATAAAACAAACTATATATTAAGAAAATATGACATGAAAGTAAGAGATTTCTTAAAGCGAAATAAAAATTTTGAATAACTTATCTTAGCCAAGTCGGTTAAGACGCTTTGTAAAACGTGACTGATTCTTTCTTCAGAATAAGTTATTTAAAACAAATATAAAAAAATAAAAACATATCCGAGACATCAATAAATAATGCATAACATTGGATGAAGTATCAACATCAACTGAAATGCCATCTATTGGGAGAAAATATGGAATGAAAACACACCGCACAATAAAACTGTATAATGGATTAGAAAGGAACGGAAGAAGGAAAATGCAATAACACAGGCATTTACCCTGCACAAAAAGTGTGAGGAATTCATCGATACATAAAGCTTGCCAGTAAGTGGAAATTTCCTAAATTTCTTGTATTACATGAATTTGTGGCAGCCGTATACAATGAGAGACTAAAGTGACCCGAATGAACATCTAACGTGTTACTAGAGCGTGGGGGGAAACATACAATATTAATTCGCAAAAGTAAGAAAAGGAAAGATCAGAGACTCCAAAAACCAGAAATTGATAACCTGTGTATCAATAGTATGCGAAGACCTGATGTCTATGTTCTCGAACAAGCTAACTGTTCATCAGGAAAGTAATAACATCTTTTGTGAATCGAGTGAGTGTTGGAAAGAAATATGTGATTCTGAAGGACAGTTATTGGTAGTGAACAGCTACTGAAGACAGCAAAAGGAAAAACATAAATCTAAGCATGGCATGCATTGATTACCAAAACAGCGTTTAACATCTTACCCGCCGCATAGATATTGAAGATACTGTTTATAAACACTGAAGCTCCAACATTAACACAGTATATTAATCATGCCTTGTCGAAATGGGAACCAAAGACTCTGACCATTATACAAAATTATAATCTGTCCTCACACCATAGAATGAATTATGCAAGAAGACTTCCTATCTCCCCTACTCTTTCGTCTAACTCTAAGTTTATTTACATAATAAAGCTATATCTATTTACACATCATAACCCTTCTCACTCCGATAAACAACACAAGAAAATTAAGAACTAACAAATAATTTCACGATAATTAAAAACACTAGACCAATTATATGATTTTAGTTTGATAAAATAAACAGAAGTAGAAAACAACTTTAACGTATTAAGTACATAGGGTGCTGGTAGATCGTTAGATTGGGCTAAATCCATACATTATGTAAGAATAGTGACTAGCATTGATGAGCTATTGATGAAATTTGTTAGACCAAATCGATTATATATACAAACATACATACATTCATATATATATATATATATATATATATACACACATATATATGTAACCACACACACACACATATGTATATATAATATACATTTATATGTAACTATATATATATGTGTAACCACATATATATATGTCGACCGTTGGCAATGTTTTTCCTGTCTTCCTTTTTCTCTTGGATTTTCCTCTATTTCCTGTTTCTGAAGAACTTTGTTCGGAACGTAAAACACCCTTTCCTTCTCTGGGCGTCATATTAATTACTTTGCATGCACCATGTCCTTGCGTTGTTGTTGTTTTTTCTTGTGCTTTTTTTTCTCTGTTTCTTTTATCAATTATACACACACACACACACACACACACACACACACACACACATCTATAAAGTTCAAAATTGTACAAAAAACAAAAAACAAAAGACAGCGACAGGTGAGGGAACAACAAATAAAGCGTATTAGTTTGATGCTCAGGAGAAATGGAAGAGGCGTTGACTTTTCGAGCCTACGCTCTTCTACAGGAAAGAATTAGGAGAGAAAGCAGATGGATTAATGGTTGAATTAACGCTGTCCTCAATAAAGCAGTTTTATGAGTATATTCTACCATCATGTCAATCCCAAATTCTCCAACAAATTCACAAACCTGGTTGTTCATGTCCTTCATTGCCCACATTCGTGCAATTCCATTTTTTTGTATGTTGTACTTTTCAATCTTTTCCAGTTCTTTGACACCATCTTGTGCCTCCTCAGGTATGACAATATCTATGATTTTGGTTTCCTCCTTCCTTTTATGCACTACAACAAAGTCTGGTCTCCGAGTATCAATCACTGAGTCACACTGGCATGTAAAATCCAATATCTATTTCTTTACTGCCCACAAGGGGCTAAACACAGAGGGGACAAACAAGGACAGACAAACGGATTAAGTCGATTATATCGACCCCAGTGCGTAACTGGTACTTATTCAATCGACCCCGAAAGGATGAAAGGCAAAGTCGACCTCGGCGGAATTTGAACTCAGAACGTAACGGCAGACGAAATACGGCTACGCATTTCGCCCGGCGTGCTAACGTTTCTGCCAGCTGGCCGCCTTGTAAAATCCAATATCTTTTACTCATTATGCTCGGACCTACAAAAAATAATGTGTGTCACACCCTCAACAAGTTACACACTCACAAGCCACGAGCCATTAAATGACACCATAACGACATTTATGATTTTTGCTTTTGATTCATAAGTAAGGAGTTATAACTTGAATATATTAAATTACTGAACTTCCCTCATTTATTTATGTGCAGGATAGAAACTACTCGTATATTTACATTTTAGCTAAAGATTAGAATTTGTGATTTTATATATCAATGAGAATAAAATTCACAACCATCTGCAGTTGCGTATCACTGGGGCAGTAGTTGTTATGATAGACCAGTGTGATTGTATATCTGGATGTGACTGCCAAAATAAAACTTTAATAAATTATTGATGCGTTAGCAAAGAATATTGCAAATGCACAAGTACAAATATAGATTTTAGCCAACAGAATATTTTTATAGATTTCACCCAGAGATTTTTAGGCGTAGGAGTGGCTGTATGGTAAGTAGCTTGCTTACGAACCACATGGTTCCGGGTTCAGTCCGTGGCACCTTGGGTAAGTGTCTTCTACTATAGCCTCAGGCCGACCAAAGCCTTGTGAGTGAATTTGGTACACGGAAACTGAAAGAAGCCTGTCGTGTATATTTATATATATATATATATAAATTAATAATAAATATTAGGGAATAAATCCAAACTTACAGGGAAAAATCAGATTTAGGATTGAATCCAATTTTATAGTAAAATATTATATTATATTAAATTAGAGATAAAACCACTATTAGGCAAATCATACAATGAAAAACTTAAGCCAATACATAAGATTATTTAATTTATATTATTTAAATATATAACAAAATTATTAAAAAATATAATTAATATAACACTACGATCGTTTCATGGCTGTTAATTTCTAAAAATTTTCGAGTTACAGTCATTCATCAGGTGGCTTAAATATTTAACTTGGCGAGCTTTAATCAATGAACTAAAATTTTGAATCAAAAAACGTTTTGATTCAAAATTCTAACTCTATGACTGAAAAAAAAAAGCATCTTTATATAAGAGTGAAGTTGTGTGTCTGTCCCCTTCGATTTACATTCGTAATTACTCCCACATTTTGCGGTGCAGTTTAACCAAAAGTGGGTATCTTATAGTCGTGATTCATATCGAGCCCTTCTGGGTATTAGCGCGCGTCTACGATGAGTCTACGATTTAAAAAAAATTTACCATCATATTTTTCCATTTTAATGCATTTTTTTCGCTTTTATATAAGGGAAGTAACTCTCTAAAAATATCTACGATGTGTCAACGATTTTTAAAAAATTTACCTTAATTTTTTTTCAATTTTTAATGCATTTTTTTTGCTATTTTTTGGCTATAACTCTCTAAAAATGCTTATATAGTTATTTCCCTTACAACCCGAGCAACGCCGGGCGATACTGCTAGTCTTTAATAATTCGCAATCATTAAAGATGTGATGAAGAGTTTCTTAGTCTTATTATTATTGTTGTTGTTGTTGTTGTTGTTGTTATATATTTCGTTTTTGGATTTGGTTTGCAAGATTCTTTATATGAGTTCGTGAGTTGAAGCATATTCTGTTGTGTCTGGGGAGAGTCATTTTCTTTTTGCGCCTTATAATATAACACACTCACCGGTAAAATTTTCACTTTTTTCTTATTTATATTTTCCTAAAATTTTCGTTGCGTCTTGCAACCTTTTCAATAGTTTTGACTCAAAACTATTGAAAAAGGTTGCAAGGCGCAACGAAACTTTTAGGAAAATAAAAATAAGAAAAGTGTGTTATATTATAAGGCACAAAAAGAAAATGACTCTCCCCAGACACAACTGAATATATATATATATATATATTTTTTTTTTTCTCTCCTTCTTTCTGTGTTTTTTTCTCTGTGTATCTTTCTGTTGAAGAGCGTAGGCTCGAAACGTTAAAGACTTGTTTCATTTATATTTCCTGAGCGCCATACTAATACAATTGTTTGTTTGTATTCCACCTGCCTTCGTCTTTTGTCTATTTTCATAAAGCTTCCC
>NW_021833354.1:25000-28907 GCF_006345805.1 Octopus sinensis
TATCTATCTATATATATATATATAGCTATCTGTCTATCTATCTATCTATCTATCTATCTATCTATCTATCTATCTATCTATCTATTTATCTATCTATCTATTTATCTATCTATCTATCTATCTGTCTGTCTGTCTGCCTGTCTATCTATCTATCTATCTATCTATCTATCTATCTATCTATCTATCTATCTATCTATCTATCTATCTATCTATCTGTCTGTCTATCTATCTATCTGTCTGTCTATCTATCTATCTATCTATCTACCTATTTGTCTGTCTGTCTGTCTGTCTATCTATACGTACACATGCATGATTATTTGGCAACGTAAACATCTTTGTTTACACACTACTTACCACACATCTACCCATATATATATATATATAATATATATATATATATAATATATATATATATATGGGTAGATGTGTGGTAAGTAGCTTGCTTATCAACCTCAAGGTTCCAAGTTCAGTTCCACTGGCGTGGCACCTTGGGCAAGTGTCTTCTACTATTGCCTCGGGCCAACCAAAGCCTTGTGAGTGGATTTGGTAGACGGAAACTGAAAGAAGCCCGTCGTATATATATGTATGCATATGTTTGTGTGTCTGCGTTTGTCCCCTCCCCAACATTGGTTGACAACCGATATTGGTGTGTTTACGTCCCCGTCCCTTAGCGGTTCGGCAAGAGAGACCGGTAGAATAAATACTATGCTTACAAAGAATATGTCTTGGGGTAGATTTGCTCGACTAAAGGCGGTGCTCCAGCATGGCCGCAGTGAAATGACTGAAATAAATAAAAGAATACATACACACACACACACACACATATATATATATATATATATATATATATATATATGATGGCTGCAAAGTCGTGTTCAAGTATTACCACACATGCGAAGGCCATTTTTGTGATAGGTCTTACTTTGTTTTTTCAAGCGATGCCCGTACATGATGATTTTTTATAGTGGGGAAAAGATTTGCACAAATCCAATCCCACTCTCTGAACATGGACAAGTCTGAGAACAAGCCTAGTGCTCCGAAGTCTGGTGAACGCAGAGGGTATTCTATAACTGAACCTCTTCGTGCAATCTACCTGCTTGGCAAAATCTCTTTAAGGTACATTATTATGGTAGCGTAGAGGCGCCATCTTGCTGGAAATAAAACTCCACATCTTCAAAGTCCTCTAAGCCAGGCAGATTGACGTAACAAATTCAAGTGAGACTAATCATAATACTATCTAAAATAAATGGTTGTGTGGTAAGTGGTTTGCTTCCCAACCATATGGTTCCGGGTTCCGCCCCACTGAGTGGCACCTTGGGCAAGTGTCTTCTACTATAGCCTCGAGCCGACCAAAGCCTCGTGAGTGGTTAGCTTCACAACCATATGGTTCCGGGTTATAGTAACAAGGTATATTGCAAGGACTTTATGGGGAGCTTCTCTCTCTTCTATGCGACATTTTGGTATTGGTGTGTTGTTTTGTAGAATATTTGAGTGAAAGTTGTTACGCTGAACAAACGGCTTAACATTATATATATCTTTCTTTCTTTTATTTTTACTTGTTTAAGTCATTTGACTGCGGCCATGCTGGAGCACCGCCTTTAGTCGAGCAAATCGACCCCGGGACTTATTCTTTGTAAGCCCAGTACTTATTCTATCGATCTCTTTTGCCGAACCGCTAAGTGACGGCGTCGTAAACACACCAGCATCGGTTGTCAAGCAATGCTAGGGGGACAAACACAGACACACACACACACACACACACACACACACACACACACACACACACACACACATGTTATATTATAGATATATATATATATATATATATACGACGGGCTTCTTTCAGTTTCCGTCTACCAAATCCACTCACAAGGTCGGCTCGAGGCTATAGTAGAAGACACTTGCCCAAGATGCCACGCAGTGGGATTGAACCCGGAACTACTTACCACACAGCCACTCCTGCGCCTATTATATATATATATATATGTATATATAGTTAATCCAAACATGAAAACACAAAGAGAAAACACAAGTAAGCCCATTATATATATACATATATATATAATGGGCTTACTTCAGTTTTCGTCTACCAAATTATTTACTCTGAAGGGTTTGGTCGGCACGTGGCTATAGCAGAAGGAACTTGCCCAAGGTGCCACGCAGTGGGATTGAACCCACGATCGTATGAACGTTTGGTAAGCTTCTCATCCACACAACTACACCTGCTTAGGGTCACTCATTTACAGCTGAGTTGACGGGAATAACTATGAAATGAAGTTGTGCTGCTTAAAAACACAATGCAATGCCCTGTCTGGGATTCGAAACCACGGTCTTGCAATTGTGAGTGCAATACTTTAACTGCTTGGCCACGCGTCGCCTTCACGGTCCCTACACCTCGAAAACACTAAACTATTTTAATAAGAATAAAAGAATAAGATTGCGCAGAGATTTAGCATAGGTAAACTATATTTAAATGGAAGCAACGTATAAATTTACTCAGCATTCAGCCAGCATCTCAAACTGATGACGACCATCATTGTTTCCAGAACAATCTACGAGACAATATACCCGTGCAGTGTTATTTGCTCCGTGGCATCCATACTGGTCGATATGTATTTTGCTCCCTCATTTCCCAAAAGAGTTACAACTATTGCAACAAAATAAACAGATAAATAAATGAATGAATCTTTCTTTTCTCTCTCTTTTTTTTTTTTAATTATTTTTATTGAGTCTATCCAGGTAGTAACCGACTTGGGATTCCTTCAAAAAAGAAATCAAATAACGGTCAATTTAGGGGTTATACACTTTTCATTGTGCTATCTACCGCAATGAGAGAGAGAGAGAGAGAGGGAGAGAGAGAGGGAGAGAGAGGGAGGGAGAGAGAGAGAGAGAGAGAGAGAGAGAGAGGCGAGAAGGAGGTGAAGAGAAGATGGCGGTATAGTAACGATATTTACTTTTCATAATTAGTTGTGTTGTCTGGCCGTTGTAGTGGGCTCGTAACAAGAGAGACAACATATTCTTTAGGCTGAATTTGAAAAAGTGAAAAAGAAAAAAAATTACATGCACATACATACACACACGCGCATACATACATACATACATATATACATACATACATACATACATACATACATGCACACACGAACCACCTCTCCAAACGATAATGTATTGCTGTACTCATTCCTCTCCTTCCCCTCTCACGTGGTTCAATCTGTAGCCAGACAATAGTGGCACAGTGAATGTAAATCAAAGAACTAGAAATAAAGCCCTAGCATACAAAAACTGCGACACGGTTTCAATCTCTACTTTCAGTTTCAAATTCACTTCCAATCTCTTCTCTTCGGCTTCAGTTTTTCTTCTTTCTTGTAACGTATGCCCATAGAAAAATCACGAACGACATAATATCCCTAATTTTCTCTCCCCGAAAAATAAGCTTTGTTTTTACATCAGTTGTGTACTGTGTGATCTTGAATTTGAATTGACCCTTTGATCTTCAGTCAATAAAATTATTGCAAACCACCAAACATATTACTATGTACATGTGCATGTATGTATACATGTTTATAAACATATATTCGTACATGACTACCCTGTTTATTGTTGTTTAAATTCCATTGAAAGATTTTTGTTTCTCAGTTTACCAATCTTTCTCCTTTGGTATGCATACATACATACATACATACATACATACATACATACATACATACATACATACATACATATGCAAGCACTCCATCAGGATTATAACTTTAGATTTCTACCAATAATTGTCAGAGTCTACCTGACTTATTGCGTCAGTACTAATCTTGATAAGTTGAGATTCACAAAAGCTAGAAAGACCATGCCTGTATCTGTAGAGTAACCATAACAAGTGATTTTTAAAAAATAACATAAATACTTTACGGAG
>NW_021833355.1:2500-27381 GCF_006345805.1 Octopus sinensis
AGCAGCGAAACTTGGAAATGACAACTTTCTCCCTTTAAAATTAAATGTGATACTCTTTTACACACACACTCTCTCTCTCTCTCTCTCTCTCTTCCTTTACAATTTTACTTGTTTCCGTCATTTGACTGCGGCCATGCTGGAGCACCGCCTTTAGTCGAACAAATCGACCCCCCCCCCGGGACTTATTCTTTGTAAGCCTAGTACTTATTCTATCGGTTTTCTTTTGCCGAACCGCTAAGTTACGGGGACGTAAACACACCAGCATCGCATGTCAAGCGCATGTTAATTTCCGCTGGTCAACTGGAATCCTCGTCGTCGAAACTGACGGAGGACCAGTTTCATTTCCCTAACAGTAAAGCAACTGGAACATGAAGATGCTTTTGCGCCAATTCTCTTCTTCAATCGGCAGAGATTGCAGCTTATGACCGTCTCGCATTTTAGAGGCATTCACACTACATTATATACTCTTTTTACTTGTTTCAGTCATTCGACTGCGGCCATGCTGGAGCACAGCCTTTAATCGAGTAATTCGACCCCGGGACTTATTCTTTTGTAATCCTAGTACTTATTTATCGGTCTCTTTTGCCGAACCGCTAAGTGACGGGGACATAAACACACCAGCATCGGTTGTCAAGCAATGCTAGGGGACAAACACACACACACAAACACACACACGCATATATATATATATATATACATATATACGACGGGCTTCTTTCAGTTTCCGTCTACCAAATCCACTCACAAGGCTTTGGTCGGCCTGAGGCTATAGTAGAAGACACTTGCCCAAGGTGCCACGCAGTGGGACTGAACCCGGAACCATGTGGTTGGTAGACAAGCTACTTACCACACAGCCACTCCTGTATTTTGTTTTCACCTTTTCGTCTTTTAAAATGGCAATATATTGATTTGAGGAAATTTTGGCAGCTATTTCTACCAGATAGAACGACTACAAGGACGTTCCCTCGTTATCTCGTGTATGCTTGAGTTTGCGTACGAAGAGGCTGATGTGAAATTAAATACGGTTGCTAAGTTGAGACATATTGCAGTTTGTGCAAAAATTAGTGTGACAAACGAAGGTAAACAAAAAAAGCTGCCTCTAATTCATCTGTCACAACACCCTCCTTATCACCCTTACGAATCTTAAGTTTTTGTCTTAACATTAATCGTATGGTCGCGTTAAGTGGGTGACACCCCTGCAGTTATATATATATATATGACAGCCATGTGTATGTAGGTTGTCTTTTTCTTTTTTTCTTTTTAATCAAGAATTCTTATAAACAAAAAGCTGGGTCCTAACAAAGCTACAACACTGGAATTAAGATGGCAGCAACAGTAAAATGTTACATGTTGAATTTTAAAGATGTCGTTATATTTTACTTTTCTACTTACCGACTGACTGTGAAGTACGCTGTTATCTTTGGTCACTGCTTTTGTCTGAAACTCCCTAACTTTTCCAGATATACACTCAGACATTTACTAACATATGTATGTATGTATGTGTGTATGTATGAATCCCACTCACTAAGCAACAGCAGCCATAATCCGAAAAGAAGAACAAGTCAACATCATCGGTAAACACTGAGCCGCAGATTTTATGTCGTTACCTTCTCCTAGAAGGATGCCCTAACAAAGGCTAGGAGTCCTTCTCTCCCAATGGTTTAACCGCGCGATCGGGTATTTAGTCCGATTATTTCAATGGCCCCGCGCATGATACAGCCTTAAGGCATTTATTGGATGGCCGTTGACTCTCGAGAATTCCTCCGCCCTTTGACGGGTTTTGTTTTTCATCCCGCAGAGTATCCAATAAACACCCTCATGTATGTATGTTATGTCAGGTCACTTTTCAGTGTTACAGGTAACACGTAACCCAGTGCAACCTGTTGCATGGTCGGGTCGTCGGCGACTAAACCGGCAACCCCACCAAGCTTGCTTGGTGAGGAGGGTGTTTATTGGACATCCTGCGGGTGAAAAACAAAACCCGTCAAAGGGCGGAGGAACTCTTGAGAGTCAACGGCCATCCAATAAATGTGTTTTATTTTATTTTTTTTTTAGGCTTAAGGCTGTATCATGAACGGGGCCATAGAAATAATCGGACTGAATACCCGATCGCGCGGTTAAACCATTGGGAGTGAAGGACTCCTAGCCTTTGTTAGGGCATCCTTCTAGGAGAAGGTAACTCAGGTAACTGGGATAACTCCGACATAAAACCTGCGGCTCAGTGGTTACCGATGATGTTGACTTGTTCTTCCTTTCGGATTATGGCTGCTGTTGCTTAGTGAGTGCGATTGACTCAGTGCACAGCCTTTCCTCACTTTAAAAAAGTATCTTCTTGCACAGGCATTGCACGATAACAACATTGATTAAGCTTCATGCAATGGCCATACTCGATAACGAGGGGGCAGCCACCATGTATGTATGTATGGATGGATGGATGGATGGATGTATTATGTATGTATGTATGTATGTATGTATGTATGTATGCATGTATGTATGTATGTATGTCATTTTTCAATTTTATTTCAAGATTTCTTGTCAATATAGAGAGAGCCAAGGCTCCTAGGTATTTTTGTATGTATATATGTATACTCTTTTACTTGTTTCAGTCACTTAACTGTGGCCATGCTGGAGCACCGCCTTTAAAGGTTGGAGTTCAATTATATCAAATAGGCTGCCAGCCGACGGCTATTCACAGGTGCGATCCCATTACTTCTCGACACGGGGTCTTTTGCCTGCTGCGTTTCCGCCCTGGGCCGCAGCGACCCTCCTTAGACAACCTGGTCCTGATGAGCTCCCTCTCCAACATCATATTGATGCCGAGCTTAGCGCGGACACCCGATCACCGTAGAAGACCGACTACCAGGACTCCCATCCTCAAACCGGCCAACCAACCAAGTCACCGAGTAGCTGGATTCCAGGAGCACACCACAACTCCCAGATACGTGCAGATTTGTGTTTTGTTTTATTTATGTCTTCTCATACATAAAGTTGCGTATCTGGACATGCTCATATATACTTAAATGATAAACTTCTGGAAAGTTTTACAGATTTTCACAGTTCCTGTGATGGATTGGATCTGTAGGCTTAGAAACAGCTCTCTCCTTTCTGGTTTCAAGAGGCTCAATTTCTCAAGATTAGTATTTAGGCAGTGTGTTACATATCCCAGTACTCCAGTAATTACAGGTATAAACCTGAACTTGCAATCTGTATAGAGTAACTGCAGATTTCTCAAGAGTTCAGCGTAGGTATTCTCTTTTTCACTGATCTTCAGCTTTATGTTAATATCCGCTGGGTAACTGATTTCCACAACTGTACACAGTTTCTCTTCTCTATCCCAAAACCCATATGTATGTATGGATGGATGGATGTATGTATATATGGATGGATGGATGGATGTTCTCATTCTCTTTTTAATTTTGGAGTAAATCTTGACCAACCACCTACTTGAGAGCAAGGTTTGAAGGAAAGTATCACCTCTTAACCATCATCCTTTAAATCTTAAGAAGGCCTTGAATGTTTTTATAATCCCAAATATTGTGACCATTTGTAACATATGAATTAAGGATTTGCATTCTCTCCCCAAGACCCCAAGTTTAGCCATACTTTGCTCCAGATAGGTTGGTATGTATCTTGTTGCTTCAATAAGATATGTGTATTTATGTATGTATGTATGTATGTATGTATGTGTATGTATGTATGTATGCATGTATGTATGTATGTATGTATGTATGTATGTATGTATGTATGTATGTATGTATGTATGTGTGTATGTATGTAGGTAGGTATGCATGTACGTATGTATGTAAGTTTGTATGTATGTATGTATGTATGTATGTATGTATGTATGTATGTATGTATGTATGTATACTCTTTTACTTGTTTCAGTCATTTGACTGTGGCCATGCTGGAGCACCGCCTTTAGTCGAGCAAGTCGACTTATTCTTTATAACCCTAGTACTTATTCTATCGGTTCTCTTTTGCCGAACCGCTAAGTTACGGGGACGTAAACACACCAGCATCGGTTGTCAAGCGATGTTGGGAGGACAGACACAAACACACATACAAATACACATACATATACATATATACGACGGGCTTCTTTCAGTTTCCGTCAACCAAATCCACTCACAAGGCTTTGGTCGGCCCGAGGCTATATTAGAAGACACTTGCCCAAGGTGTCACGCAGCGGAACTGAACCCGGAACCATGTGGTTGGTAAGCAAGCTACTTACCACACAGCCACTGCTACGCCTATATGTATGTATGTATGTATGTATGTATTGTATGTATGTATGTATGTATGTATGTATGTATGTATGCATGTATGTATGCTTGTATGTATGTATGTAGGTATGTATGTATGTATGTATGCATGTATGTATGCTTGTATGTATGTGTATGTATGTATGTATGTATGCATGTATGTATGTATGCTTGTATGTATGTATGTATGTAGTATGTATGTATGTATGTATGTATGTATGTGTATGTATGTATGTAGCTTGTATGTATGTATGTATGTATGTTGTATGTATGTATGTGTATGTATGTATGCATGTAGGTATGCTTGTATGTATGTATGTATGTATGTATGTTGTATGTATGTATGTATGTATGTAGTATGTATGTATGTATGTTGTATGTATGTATGTATGTATGTATGTATGTATGTATGTATGTTGTATGTATGTATGGATGTATGTATGTATGTATGCTTGTATGTATGTATGTATGTATGTATGTATGCTTGTATGTATGTATGTATGTATGTATGTATGTATATTTTCCTTTTCTTATTTATTCCTTTTTAGAATTTCTCATCAATGAAGAAAGAGCAGGTTCCTCGTCTAAAAGCAAGGCTCTTTCATGAGAATCTAAACAGCATCAGCAAGGTAATCTTGAATGTATGTATGCCTGCACACTTGTATGCATATACATATGTGCCCACGCAAGGCATTATATCACTGTATCTTATTACATGTTAATATCTTTGATAGCGTGTATAGTTCTAATCTTCTGATTAGGCGTGTTTTTCTGTGAAAATCCAACGTCCCAAAAGTGGTACTACGGCAGTTAGTCACGTAGGCAAGTTCTCCGATAATTATTGATAAAAATCTTACACTATAATTCGAATGAAATAATTTTAGATCTCCTTTGGCTTTCGCTATGGAGTGTTTGTTCCTTTATCACTAAATTTAAACATTACGTTGACATCTGCTGGGCAATCGATTTCCTCCGTAGTTTCTTTTCTCAGTTTCAGATCATTATCTCTGGTCAGCATTCTCTAATATTATGCGTAGTTGTTCTCTCCAAGTCACTGCGCCTGTGATTTATGGTATTACTGTTATCATATAGCCAACAGACGGTCATTCATTTATCAAATAACAATTTAGTCGCTGTTACTGAGTTCGCAACTCCACACACATGTATTCTATAATACGATTCCTTCTTCATTCCTCGCTTTCTCCGCCTGCGGCAGAATGTGCCCCCAGAATGAAATAATTTACTTCCATAGTATTCGATCCTTGGCAAGAGCATTCAGGGCGCACTCCTGTCCACGACTATTGATGTGCCCTCGTAGTCGCCTGGCGAGGGTCCGGCATTGTCCCCTTCTAATTAGAACCATAGAATCCCTTCTATTCTTTTATTCTTTTGCTTATTTCAGTCATTTGACTGCGGCGATACTGGAGCACCGCCTTTTTAGTCGAAAACAAAAACGACCCCAGGACTTTATTCTTTGTGTAAGCCCAATACTTATTCTACCGGTCTCTTTTGCATGTATGTATGTATGTATGTATGCATCTATGTATGCATGTATGTATGTATGTATGTATGTATGTATGTATGTATGTATGTGTGTATGTATGTGTCTGTATGTATGTGTGTATGCATGTATGTATCTATGCATGTATGTATGCATGTATGTATGTATGCATGTATGCATGCATGTAAGTATGCATGTATGTATGTATGTATGCATGCATGTATGTATGTATGTATGCATGCATGTATGTATATATATATATGTGTGTATATGTATATATGTGCGTATGCATGTATACATGTATGTATGTATGTATGTATACATGCATGTACGTATGCAAGCATGTATGTATGCAAGCATGTATGTATGTATGCAAGTATGCATGTATGCATGTATGCCTGTATGTATGCAAGTATGTATGTATGTATGTATGCAAGTATGTATGTACACTGCATTTCATCCCCGCAGAGAAACAATCATGAGTGTTGTTTATATTTATGTTTATGTTTATGTTGTTGTCGTCGTCGTCGTCGTCGTTTGTTGCTGTTGTTGTTGTTGTTGTTAAAGCGGTGAAGTTGTGGAATCAGTACAGCATCAAACACAACGTGAACATACAAGCTCTTTCCATTCAGTGCGCTCAAACTGATTCAGGTAGTGTTGTGCTTTTAAGTGGGGCGTAGTAGTTTTAAAAAAAGTTAAGGACTAAATGCCGAGACAGACAGACAGACAGACTGATAACTAACCAGACAGACAGACTGATGGAAAGTGGTGTTAAAGACAGAAGACGTCATGGATATAGAAAGTGAATCATTCGAGAAATTACTTACGGCTCTTTATCTCAAGTGTCCGGCGATTTGTAAGAAGGTCAAAGGACAAATTGCACTTATTGGTCAAGTGGCCAATATGCCATTGAGCTGGCCTTTGTGTTTTACTAAACACAATTCGGCTTTGGCTGATGTAACAACTGCTGACCTCTTTCACACGGAAAGATGCGATCAGCTTTTGTATGTATGTATGTATGTATGTATGTATGCATGTATGTATGTATGTATGTAGTTTTTCTGTTCTTTTTTATTCTTTTTTTAGAATTTTTCATCAATGAAGAAAGAGCAGGTTCCTTGCCTAAAAGCATGTTGGCGAGTTGGCAGAGTTGTTAGAGTGTCTCGGATAGAAAGGCCTTGAGATATTCCAAGTCCTCAAGCTCTGGGGTTCACTTCACCGTTCTTCCATCCGGAAGTTCATTGACTCAAAGCAGAGACTGAAGGATTTTGAATTGCAGCACAAGACCAAAGCCTCCTCACCAGAAATTACCAAAAGCATATATATTTCTTTACTACCCACAAGGGGCTAAACACAGAGGGGACAAACAAGGACAGACAAAGGGATTAAGTCGATTACATCGACCCCAGTGCGTAACTGGTACTTAATTTATCGACCCCGAAAGGATGAAAGGCAAAGTCGACCTCGACGGAATTTGAACTCAGAACGTAGCGGCAGACGAAATACCTATTTCTTTACTACCCACAAGGGGCTAAACACAGAGAGGACAAACAAGGACAGACAAAGGGATTAAGTCGATTACATCGACCCCAGTGCGTAACTGGTACTTAATTTATCGACCCCGAAAGGATGAAAGGCAAAGTCGACCTCGACGGAATTTGAACTCGGAACGTAACGACAGACGAAATACGGCTACGCAGGTCGCCCGGCGTGCTAACGTTTCTGCCAGCTCGCCAAAAACATATAGCGAATGGCTATGGAGGTCCAGCAGAGAGGAATGAAAGGGTCCATAAAGGGTCCAGAAAAAAAAGGGTTGAAAACCGCAACTTTAAGCTAATTGTAATCGTTTATTTCTTGAATAGAAACAGTTTGAAAAGTAGCCACTCTCTTTACTCTTTTACTCTTTTACTTGTTTCAGTCATTTGACTGCGGCCATGCTGGAGCACCGCCTTTTAGTCGAGAAAATCGACCCCCGGGACTTATTCTTTTGTAAGCCTAGTACTTATTCTATCGGTTCTCTTTTGCCGAACCGCTGAGTGACGGGGACGTAAACACACCAGCATCGGTTGTCAGGCAATGCTAGGGGGACAAACACAGACGCACAAACATACACACACATACATATATATCGCCATGTTGATTCGCTAGCTTCTGCACACATTTTTTTTCTCTCCTTCTTTCTGTGTTTTTTCTCTGTGTATCTTTCTGTTGAAGAGCGTAAGCTCGAAACGTTAAAGACTTGTTTTATTTATATTTCCTGAGCGCCATACTAATACAATTGTTTGTTTGTATTCCACCTGCCTTCGTCTTTTGTTTATTTCCGTAAACCTGCCTTCGTCTTTTGTCTATTTTCATAAAGCTTCCCGTTATATATATATATATATATACATATATACGACAGGCTTCTTTCAGTTTCCGTCTACCAAATCCACTCACAAGGCATTGGTCGGCCCGGGGCTATAGCAGAATACATTTGCCCAAGATGCCACGCAGTGGGACTGAACCCGGAACCATGTGGTTGGTTAGCAAGCTACTTACCACACAGCCACTCCTGCGCCTATGTAAATCAAAGTTTTCAAATAAGATTAAAGCTCGAATGGATATTTTGGTTAAATGTGAACCTATTCAACTCAAAAGCTGTAAATTGTAAAGCAATCGCTAGGGTCGGGTACGTGGTTGAACGTTGTTTATTTTGCAAATGGCAGATCTTGAGGTGCGGGAAGGAATCGTTTAGAGAGTAGTGGGAGTGAATCTCCTGTCAAGAAGACAAATAAGTGATGAAAAATTATTTATTTAACAGAAGTCAGAGGTGTGAAAAGTTTAAGAGATTCATAAGAAAAGTACAAGAAAATGGGTGGAAGTTTTACGGCAATTAAAGTGTGTAAACGGATAGGTAGTGTATGGAAGCGATAAATCTAGAAACAGTGATGTCAATAGATGCAATGTTTAGATGTTCAGACGATGCACTGATTAGAGAGGAGGTGAAATGCTACGATGGCGATATCAGGAGAACTGATGAAAGAGCGCTGAAGAATGGTAGACAGGAAGAAATCTGATGGAATCTGAAAAGTAAAATTTGCCGAAGAAATTAAAAGAAACTTACGATTAAAAGTGAAAAGGTAAAACTGCGAAATAAATTAGTTAATGTTTTGTTAAGATGTAATTTGGTTTCCAGGAAGACATCTTCTATCGATTTTCATGAGTGAATGATAGGAGAAAATACATATTGAAGTGATATCAGAATGATATAGCAGAATATAGAACAAACACTCGTTTGTTATCTGAATATAAAACCTTTCGTTGGAATAATAGTGTTGAAAAGTAAGGCAGCATATTGAGACTCTTGGCAAAACAAAGAAGGATTGAAAGAAAATTATATAATAAAGGAAAGTTATGTGGATATATATATATATAATATTCTTTGTTGAGTAACATCTAGCTTCTTTCAGTTTCCGTCTACCAAATCCACTCACAAGGCTTTGGTCGACCTGAGGCTATAGCAGAAGACACTTGCCCAAGGTGCCACGCAGTGGGAATGAACCCGGAACCATGTGGTTGGTTAGCAAGCTACTTACCACACAGCCACTCCTGCGCGTATGGCTTCTCAACTTTGTTTCATCATAGGCGCAGGAGTGGCTGTGTGGTAAGTAGCTTGCTAACCAACCACATGGTTCCGGGTTCAGTCCCACTGCGTGGCATCTTGGGCAAGTGTCTTCTGCTATAGCCTCGGGCCGACCAAAGCCTTGTGAGTGGATTTGGTAGACGGAAACTGAAAGAAGCCTGTCGTATATATATATATTAATCAGCCGAAATTGCTAAGATGATCCGGTTCCTGACTGAAGATTAGAGGCTTCGAATGACCTGTCTTTTTTTTGTGTCGTCTCTTTGTGTAGTTTGCGTTCTTGTCCCCTTTTGTACATTTTATATATAAGTTTTATACGTATATATATATATATATATATATGTGTGTGTGTGTGTGTGTGTGTGTGTGTGTGTGTGTATGTGTATGTTTGTATGTCTGTCTTTGTCCCTCTAGCATTGCTTGACAACCGATGCTGGTGTGTTTACGTCCCCGTCACTTAGCGGTTCGGTAAAAGAGATACCGATAGAATAAGTACTGGGCTTACAAAAGAATAAGTTCCCGGGGGTCGATTTGCTCGACTAAAAGGCAGTGCTCCAGCATGGCCGCAGTCAAATGACTGAAACAAGTAAAAGAGAAGAAAGAGTAATTTTAAAGCCCACCAGTCTTTAAAGTCCATTATAATTTTCCCCAGTCGCTCTCTTTACTTTAATTACTCCACTTCCGACACTTCATTACTCATTAACGTCACTCAATCTCCCAATTAAACAATTAATCCCAATTGCTGCAATCTTCATTACGTATTTCAAATTTTCCTCTCACTTTACTCTTTTACTCTTTTACTTGTTTCAGTCATTTGACTGCGGCCATGCTGGAGCACCGCCTTTAGTCGAGCAACTCGACCCCCGGGACTTATTCTTTTGTAAGCCCAGTACTTATTCTATCGGTCTCTCTTTTGCCGAACCGCTAAGTGACGGGGACATAAACACACCAGCATCGGTTGTCAAGCGATGTTGGGGAGACAAACACAGACACACAAACACACATACGCATATATATATATATACATATATACGACGGGCTTCTTTCAGTTTCCGTCTACCAAATCCACTCACAAGGCTTTGGTCGGCCCGAGGCTATAGTAGAAGACACTTGCCCAAGGTGCCACGCAGTGGGACTGAACCCGGAACCATGTGGTTGGTAAACAAGCTACTTACCACACAGCCAGTACTTTCTTATTTTCTCTTGCTTGCCATCAGAATTAATCTCACTAGGACATGCCGTGTTTTTATTTAAATAACTGGTCTTCTACCAGTGATGTACTGGTTTAAATTAATTTAATTAATTAAATATGGTTACTGAATTAAATGCGGCTGCTTCATGAAGTGTTGTAAATTGTTTAACTGTGAACTCTCTGTTAACTGTGATCAGTCAATACTGTTTTATAAACTACTTTAACAGGAATGAGTTGTTACATAACCGCTACTAATCGAAATTTTAACTCACTATATTACACGAGTCAAGTCGGCGAGCTGGCAGAAACGTTAGCACGCCGGGCGAAATGCGTAGCCGTATTTCGTCTGTCGTTACGTTCCGAGTTCAAATTCCGCCGAGGTCGACTTTGCCTTTCATCCTTTCGGGGTCGATAAATTAAGTACCAGTTACGCACTGGGGTCGATGTAATCGACTTAATCCATTTGTCTGTCCTTGTTTGTCCCCTCTGTGTTTAGCCCCTTGTGGGTAGTAAAGAAATATATATTACATGAGTCAGATCCTAACACTTTAATTATGTAGAATTCAACCTTGAAGTAGGATCTTTTCGGTTTGAACGGCAGTTTTTAAAAATAATTTCCACGTAACTAAACACTTTTAAACTTCGTATACTGGTAGAATGTGTTTATAAAACATCTTTTTCTCTTGGCTTTATTGAGAAAATTCTATGGTTTGTAAGACATTTGTTGTTTTTTTCCTTCAATTTCTGCAATTTCAACCAATCAATGACGTCTATTGAGGTAAAAAAAAAAAAACATTCTGTGCCGTATGAATATGTCCCTCGTTTAAGAAACAGATTGGGTTTATTTACATTTGTGAAGAAAAAAAGATACCCTTCCCCCCACCCCTAACCCTAACCCTAAAACAGATTGAAATGCAATACTAGGGTCATAATTATGGGTGACAATTTCATATGACACCGCTAGAAAAAACTGCCGTTCAAACCGAAAAGACCCTTGAAGTATTCAGCTAAGGCTATATATTTTCCATATTCATAAGCACTATACTTTCTTTATTTCTGCGTATATAACTTGATGACGTTTAGTCATGCCAAATGAGAAGAATATACTTCACTAAAGAGATCCAATAAGACCGAAACGTCTGTTACTTTCATCAATCTACCACTTCAATCTGCCATAGTCTGCTTCGTCGAAAATTATTAATCAACACATCTTTTTGGAGTTATCTCCCTTCTTTTCATTAAATATCTTAAAAATCCCTAGAGGGTGTTTTATCTGCTAATTGCTTGATCTTTCAACGTTACTTTACAAGTATTTAGTATGCAGAATGCTCCCCTGGGGTATGTTCCTATAGAGTTAAACTGTTATCAGACGGCCAATTATGAATTCAATAAATTGTGAATATTCAGCAGTGTATATCATCCAATCTTTTGAGAGAGCACGTATCCAGCATGAAGAACTTAAGCGAGCTGCGCGAAAGCGCACGGCTCGTATAGTGAATGGGGAAAGCTTGATCTGCAATGTTTGCAGTCGTGTATGCTTGTCAAGAGCAGGGCTCATTAGCCACCAACGGAGTCGCAAATGCAAAATATAAGTTAGTCCTAGAGCGCACAATGTTCTTGAAGGTCGGCAATGGTCTTCCTCGGTCACGAGTGGACGGCCATCATCGTATCATCCAAACTCCTACAACAATCTCTTCTCGTTCAGTGTTTATTTAGAAAGAGGAATATGAAGTTATGGAGATGATCAAGCCCCATTCACTTTCGTGTCTCCGAGTATAGGTACCGGAGAATGTGTGTAGCCATTGTTGAGTTGCTTGAAGGTCTTTGCACAGACGTATGCAAACAAAAGAAGTGATTGACATTATTTTTCTATTTACTCTTTTACTCTTTTACTTGTTTCAGTCATTTGACTGCGGCTATGCTGGAGCACCGCCTTTTTGTCGAGCAAATCGACCCCAGGAACTTATTCTTTGTATGAGAGGTGGTAGTCAGTTTCCGCCTACCAAATCCATTCACAAGGCTTTGGTCGGCCCGAGGTTAAAGTAGAAGACACATGCCCAAGGTGCTACGCAGTGGGACTGAACCCGGAACCAGGTGGTTGGTAAGCAAGCTACTTACCACACAGCCACTCCTGTGCCTATTCTTTGTAAGCCTAGTACTTATTCTATCAGTCTCTTTTGCCGAACCGCTAAGTTACAGGGACATAAACACACCAACATCAGTTGTCAAGCGATGTTGGGGGAACAAACACAGACACATAAACATATACACACACATACATATACATATATACGACGGGCTTCTTTCAGTTTCCGTCTACCAAATCCACTCACAAGGCTTTGGTCGGCCCGAGGCTATAGTAGAAGACACATGCTCTAGGTGCCATGCAGTGGGACTGAACCCGGAACCATGTGATTGGCAAGCAAGCTACTTACCACACAGCCGTATATATAAACTTCGCTTTTATTACCCCACAGGTAGCGAAACTATACTGTTATGTTTTTGAAAATCAGTCAGCCAATCAAATTTAATTGCTTTTTCGTTGAATTGTATTACATCATATCATATTGTATTACACGAAACATCCCAATTTTTATTTTAATATGATCACAACTGTCCGATGAATGGTAACGTGAAACTAAGTAACAGTTTGTGAAAATTTTTTTCGGCTTTAATAAAAGCATTGTGCTCTACCTTCGGTATAAGAGTATTATTTTTTCTACCTTGTTTTGCATCTATCTATCTACTCGTGTATATATATATAAACCTCTGTTGATTTACCAAGTGATAAATTAGAGGACCCAGTAAAAGTGCGGAGAATTTTATATGCTATATACATTATATGTGGAGGCGCAATGGCCCAGTGGTTAGGGCAGCGGACTCGCAGTCGTAGGATCGCGGTTTCGATTCCCAGATCGGGCTTTGTGTGTGTTTATTGAGCAAAAACACCTAAAAGCTCCACGAGGCTCCGGCAAGAGTGGAGGTGATCCCTGCTGTACTCTTTCACCACTCTTTCTCTCTTTCTTCTGTTGGCCTGCCCGCTTAGCCAGCGGGGTGGCGTCGTTCGAAGGCTAAAACAATGCGAAGCGCATTGTGACCAGCGATGTGTAGCAACATCTGATGGTCTGGTCGGTCACGTGATATACATTATATACCTGATATACTTAATTGGTGAAGGCGCATGGCTCAGTGGTTAGAGCGTAAGCTCAAAACCATAAGTAGCGTGTTCGATTCCTGGACCGGGCTGTGTTCGTGAGGAAGATATTTTATTTCACGTTGCTCCAGTTCACTTAGCTGTAGAAATGAGTTGCGACATCACTGGTGCCAAGCTGTATTGGCCCTTGCCTTTCTCTGGGATAACATCGGTGGCATGGAGAGGGGAGGCTGGTATGCATGGGCGACTACTGGTCTTCCATAAAACAACCTTTCTCGGACTTGCGGTGCTTTTTTTTTCTCAGATAGGCGCAGGAGTGGCTGTGTGGTAAGTAGCTTGCTTACCAACCACATGGTTCTGGGTTCAGTCCCATTGCGTGGCACCTTGGGCAACTGTCTTCTACTATAGCCTCGGGCCGACCAAAGCCTTGTGAGTGGATTTGGTAGACGGAAACTGGAAGAAGCCCGTCGTATATATGTATGTATATATATATGTATGTGTGTGTAAATGTTTGTGTGTCTGTGTTTGTCCCTCTAGCATTGCTTGACAACCGATACTGGTGTGTTTACGTCCCTGTCACTTAGTGGGTCGGCAAAATAGACCGATAAAATTAGTACTGGGCTTACAAAGAATAAGTCCTGGGGTCGATTTGCTCGACTAAAGGTGGTGCTCCAGCATGGCCGCAGTCAAATGACTGAAACAAGTAAAAGAGTAAAGAGTAAAAGAGTAAAGAGTAAAAGAGTATAACACTCAGGCCAACTAAAACCTTGTGCGTGGATTCTGCACGCACGCTGTCATATCACAATAAAATCTCTTAACGAAACATTATAGCGATACCATATAATTCATTCGTCTAGCTTTTTTTTTTGCTTTTTTTCGTTTGCTTGTCTGTGTGATTTCGTTTTTTATATAATTAATGTAATTAACAGTCTTTTAATAACTTCTTATTGAGAAAATTCGACCGAAATAGAAACAGTGCTTTCTATCTACTTTCTAATACTTGTGGGTAGTAAAGAAATAGGTATTTCATCCGTCTTTACGTTCTGATTTCAAATTCCGCCGAGGTCGACCTTGCCTTTCATTCTTTCGGGGCCGATTAAATAAGTACCAGTTATGCACTGGAGTCGATGTAATCGACTTAATCCGTTCGTCTGTCCTTGTTTGTCCCCTCTGTGTTTAGCCCCTTGTGGGTAGTAAAGAAATAGGTATTTCATCTGTCTTTACGTTCTGAGTTCAAATTCCGCTGAGGTCGACTTTGCCTTTCATTCTTTCGGGGCCGATTAAATAAGTACCAGTTATGCACTGGAGTCGATGTAATCGACTTAATCCGTTCGTCTGTCCTTGTTTGTCCCCTCTGTGTTTAGCCCCTTGTGGGTAGTAAAGAAATAGATATTTCGTCTGCCGTTACGTTTTGAGTTCAAATTCCGCCGTGGTCGACTTTACCTTTCATCCTTTCGGGGGTCGATCAAATAAGTACCAGTTGCGCACTGGGGTCGATATAATCGACTTAATCCGTTTGTCTGTCCTTGTTTGTCCTCTCTGTGTTTAGCCCCTTGTGGGCAATAAAGAAAGAAATATGTGCATTGTACATTAGCTCACTCTATCCATCAAATCGAAGTTACCTGAACAGGTGCATGGTATATAATATCACGTGTCAGGTGTTGAAGTGATCGCAGAGCAACACGTGATGAAGTGTTTTGCTAAAAAAAAAAACGTATAACCCGGTCAAGGAATTGAAATCATGATCGTGAGAGCAACTCCCTAATCACTAGGCCATGCGTCCTCACTAGATCTTTAGATGTGATATATCTCGACTTAGCCAAGGTCTTCGATAAAATTGATCACGGAGTGATATGACACAGACTGTTTGACCTTAGTTTCATTGGAAGTCTACAGGAATGGCTGCGAGACATTTTTTAAGAGATAAAAAACAGGAGTCAGACAGTCGCGCCCAATGGTGTTCTCTGAGAAGAAATACCAATTCAAAGCGGAACCCCTCGGAGAACCGCACTGTAACCGTCTATGTTCGCAGCGGCTCCCTTAGATATACCCTTAGCCATACAGTCAACCATTCTCACCAGCTACACTGACGATGCAAAAATTTAAGAGGCGCAGGAGTGGCTGTGAGGTAAGTAGCTTGCTAACCAACCACATGGTTCCAGGTTCAGTCCCACTGCGTGGCATCGTGTGCAAGTGTCTTCTACTATAGCCCCGGGCCGACCAAAGCCTTGTGAGTGGATTTGGTAGACGGAAACTAAAAGAAGCCGGTCGTATATATGTATATATATATGTGTGTATGTATGTGTGTGTGTTTGTGTGTCTGTGTTTGTCCCCCTAGCATTGCTTGACAACCGATGCTGGTGTGTTTACGTCCCCGTCACTTAGCGGTTCGGCAAATGAGACCGATAGAATAAGTACTGGGCTTACAAAAAGAATAAGTCCCGGGGTCGATTTGCTCGACTGAAGGCGGTGCTCCAGCATGGCCGCAGCCAAATGACGGAAACAAAGTAAAAGAGTAAAAGAGTAATCAAGAATTCTGGTGATTATGCGAAACTACAGAAAGAACTGGACTCGTACGAGTGGATTGAAGAAAACAACACTGTACAATGCTGACATTTTTCAATTCGCTGTCCACCCACAAACTGCTATCAAATTATACAGGGTGATGAAGTATATATTTCTTTATTGCCCACAAGGGGCTAAACACAGAGGGGACGAACAAGGACAGACAAACGGATTAAGTCGATTATATCGACCCCAGTGCGTAACTGGTACTTAATTTATCGACCCCGAAAGGATGAAAGGCAAAGTCGACCTCGGCGGAATTTGAACTTCGAAGGTAACCTCAGACGAAATACCTATTTCTTTATTACCCACAAGGGGCTAAACACAGAGGGGACAAACAAGGACAGACAAAGGGATTAAGTCGATTACATCGACCCCAGTGCGTAACTGGTACTTAATTTATCGACCCCGAAAGGATGAAAGGCAAAGTCGACCTCGGCGGAATTTGAACTTCGAAGGTAACCTCAGACGAAATACCTATTTCTTTATTACCCACAAGGGGCTAAACACAGAGGGAACAAACAAGGATAGACAAAGGGATTAAGTCGATTACATCGAACCCAGTGCGTAACTGGTACTTAATTTATCGACCCCGAAAGGATGAAAGGCAAAGTCGACCCCGGCGGAATTTGAACTTCGAACGTAACGACAGACGAAATACGGCTACGCATTTCGCCCGGCGTGCTAACGTTTCTGCCAGCTCGCCGCCTTAGCAAATCCGGATGTACGATCAGGGGCCCTGGGAATCCACATCACAAATAATGTATCATTCCGTGCGCTTATAACTAAGATAGCGGAGGCGCAATGGCCCAGTGGTTAGGGCAGCGGACTCGCGGTCGTAGGATCGCGGTTTCGATTCCCAGACCGGGCGTTGTGAGTGTTTATTGAGCGAAAACACCTGAAAGCTCCACGACGCTCCGGCAGGGGATGGTGGTGATCCCTGCTGTACTCTTTCACCACAACTTTCTCTCACTCTTACTTCCTGTTTCTGTTGTACCTGTATTTCAAAGGGCCGGCCTTGTCACTCTCTGTTTCACGCTGAATATCCCCGAGAACTACGTTAAGGGTGCACGTGTCTGTGGAGTGCGCAGCCACTTACACGTTAATTTCACGAGCAGGCTGTTCCGTTGATCGGATCAACCGGAACCCTCGTCGTCGTAATCGACGGAGTGCTTAAGGAAGGAACTAAGATAGCATCGTCCATTCGTCTTCCCTTATTCACTCTTTTTCTACTTTTTTTTTTCACCTCCGGCTTCTATCTTTTTTCACTTTTTCGTCATCGTAGTCGCGAACCAACACCCAGACACCCAGCCATCCACTCTCCCTTCATGCCATTCCTATCGACTAACTAGTCGGTGTGATATGAGAACGATGAGTCAGTGATCAGAAGTTCAAACCCAGATAACAACTGGCTGCATGTTGTTCACGTAAATATAACTCGGCAGATAAACAGTCGTTGATTGATTCACACAAATAGACGGGTCGTGTGCACGCGAGTGAGTACTGTATATGGATATACACACTCACTCATACACACATACATACATACATACATACATACATACATACATACATACATACATACATATGTATATGCATTCATGTATGTATATATATATATATATATAAAATAATACATATACATATAAATACACACAGTATGTATATATATATGTATATATATATATATATTGTGTGGTGTGTGTGTTGTGTATATAAGTAAATACACAAACACAAACACACCACACACACACACATATATATGTATATCAATGATAATTAAGGGTAAAATTAATTAATCAATTAATAATTAATAATTTTACCAAGTAGTTCGGTATTTTAAAAGAACCATTATCGGTAAATTTATGCAAAAATTTTATAATTACAAGCATAATTATAATTAGGGTTCATCAAAATTGCTTCACCACATACCGAAGTTTAGAAATACCAGTTAAATACTATTCCACTACCATAAGATATCTCCCAGACAGGTAGTGGAATAGTATTTAACTGCTATTTCTAAACTTCGGTACGTGTTGAAGCAATTTTTGCTGAACCTTAATTATAATTATGCTTATAATTATAAAATTTTTGTATACACACACACACAAACACACAAACAAACACAACACACACACACCACACACACAACACACACACCCATACACACACACACACACCCACACACCACACACATACACACCTTATATATATATATATATATATATATATATATATATTATATAATATATAAATACAAAATGGGACAACGAAACATCGAGATAGACGATACAAAGAAAACAAGGACGAGTCATTCGAAGTTTTCTTTCCTCAGACAAGTACCAGATTATCTTCGCAATTTCGGCTGATTATACTTATATATATATATATGTATATATATATATATATATGACTAAAGTTATATTCTAGGATTGAGAGTTTCGTGCGTTAGCATTCATAACTAAATTCTAGGCCCTTGAGTCTCTGTGTTGCTTCTGCATTAGTTTGATAAGTGCTAACGCATATAACTTACGTCATAGATATGAATTGTATGGAGCTGTTTTGTATATATGCGAAGAGGTACCCAAAAGTAAGCGGAAACGTTTTCTGTGGGACAAACCCGTGGTGGTTCAGCCTTCCGCTGCGACAAGCTGCTCGATGCAACCCTCGAGCAACGGTCTGCCGACCGGCGGCTTCTGTTTGGATCGTTCTACCACGTGGTGTGATTTTGTTTAGCAGTGCTTCTCTCCTGTTCGTCGTGTTTTACGGTGGCTGAAACGAAGGGACAGCGTGCTCCCGTGAAATTCTGTTTTATGCTGGGGAAAACGGCGGCCGAAACAGTTGTCAAGCTTACAAGGGCGCTGCCATGAGCAAAGCACAAGTTTACAAGTGGTTTTACATGTTATAGGAATGGTCACTTGTATTTGAAAACCAACCTAGTTCAGGGTGACCGTGGATCTCCTGAACGAATGAAAACATCACGAAAATTCCTGAACTGATTTTTTGTGGGGAAGGGTCTCCGAACAATTGACGAACTTGTTGATATGATTGATATGAAAGGCGGCGAGCTGGCAGAATCGTTAGCACGCCGGGCGAAACGCTTAGCGGTATTTCGTCTGCCGCTACGTTCTGAGTTCAAATTCCGCCGGGGTCGACTTTGCCTTTCATCCTTTCGGGGTCGATAAATTAAGTACCAGTTACGTACTGGGGTCGATGTAACCGACTTAATCCGTTTGTCTGTCCTTGTTTGTCCCCTCTATGTTTAGCCCCTTGTGGGCAATAAAGAAATAGGTATTTCGTCTGCCGCTACGTTCTGAGTTCAAATTCCGCCGGGGTCGACTTTGCCTTTCATCCTTTCGGGGTCGATAAATTAAGTACCAGTTACGCACTGGGGTCGATGTAACCGACTTAATCCGTTTGTCTGTCCTTGTTTGTCCCTCCTGTGTTTATCCCCTTGTGGGTAGTAAAGAAATAGATATGATTGGTGTGTTCTGGAGCTCCTGCTAACGAATTTTGAGCGAGGAATTGCGTATGCAAAGAGTTGCAGCAAAATCTGTGCCTCGCTTGCTCACGGAAGATCAAAAGCAGTCACGACTGAATGAATGCGTGTCGTGAATTTAACGAACAGCTGTAAGTTGACCCGGACCTTTTTTCGAAGGTTATCGCTGGTGACAAGAACTGGTGCTACGGCTACTACCGAGGAAACGAAACAGTAATCAGGTCATGGAAGCATTCAGTGTCACCGCGGCCCCAAAATGTGCGTCAAGTGAAGTCCAATGTTAAGACGATACTGATTTGTTTCATCGATACGAAAGTAATTGTCCACACAATATTTGATCCTCCTGGTCAAATATAGGAATGTTAGAGCCACAAGTTAATAGTCTTTATGTTTTAATCGTCCTTGATATATTTTATATGCATGGAAAACTTGGGAAATTTTCGCATATATGCTTTTGTATACGCATACATGAGTGTGCATGTGCTTGCGTATATATGTGTGTCTACGCATTATTGCATGTGCCTTTGTATGTCTTCACAATACGAAAAATACATTCCGGAGGATGCTCAAGGTGGCCTTTACCGGGATGATGGTTTCCTAATACTTACCAACGGTACAAAAATTTAAGTTTCCAAACCACAGCTGTGAGTGTATGTGTGTGTATGTATGTGTGTGTGTGTGTCTGTGTGTGTGTGTGTGTGTGTGTGTGTGGTGTGTGTGTGTGTGTGTGTGTGTGTGTGTGTGTGTGTATAAGGAAAATAAAACAAGGTAGAAAATGCTGAAATAAATTTATCATGAAAAACATTTTAGTATGTATTTATGTATATGTTTGTGTGTCTGTCTTTGTCCCAGCCAACATCGCTTGATAACTGATGCTGGTGTGTTTACGTCCCCGTAACTTAGCGGTTCGGCAAAACAGACCGATAGAGTAAGTACTAGGCTTACAAAGAATAAGTGCTGGAGTTCAATTCGCTCGACTAAAGGCGGGTGTTTCAAATGACAGAAACAAATAAAAGAATATATGTATGTATATATATGCGTGTGTGTATATCTATATATATGAGAGTGTGTGTGCGCGCGCATATATGTATGTATGTATGTATGTATGTATGTATGTATGTATGTATGTATGTATGTATGTATTTATGTATGTACATGCAGTTAACAATGTTACAGTTTGTAAAGAAACACAGCCATAATTTAAAATAAAATATTTATTTTATTTGGCGTCAGATTTATTTATCTTATCTCAAGATATTTGAACAAATGTCTTGGACATATCGCGACATTACACACATACACACGAACACACACACACACACACACACACACCACACACACACACACACACACACACACACACACACACATATATATATATATATATGCAAAGTTATCTATATTTATGTATGCGTCCTATGTATATATAAGCAGTGGTATATCGTATATCTATCAGTGAGAACAACTCCATATATTACTCAGAGCTGTTCCTGTAAAAAAAAAAAGGCAAACCTATTCAATGCTCTGGAACACTGATTTACTGTTTAAAACTATATCGGTTGCTAGTGGTGGAGGCAGTGCTAGTTCTGGCGGAGGCGGTAGCGGCGGCAACGGTGGTTGTGGTAGTGGTGGCATGAAACTGGGAGTGAGATTAAATACTGGGACTCGCTATAACAGTTGACCTACGGGTCAACTGCTATTACTGTTGCTGTCACTACTCCTCTCTCTATCCATTTCTAACTTAATTTTTTTTGTCTGAGACGGGCGGAGGTGTACTTAACGTGGACAGCATGGAGCAGGTTACGATGTTATTGTAAATAAATTCGTGCTTCACTCTTTGTATGTGCTTTGTGTGTGTGTTGTGTGTGTATGTGTGTGTGTGTATGTGTGTGTGTGTGTTGTGTGTGTGTTGTGTGTGTGTGTGTATATGTGTGTGTATGTGTGTGTGTGTGTTGTGTGTGTGCGTGTGTGTGCGCGCGTAGGAGTGTGTGTTTGTGTATGTGTGTGTGTTGTGTGTGTGTGTGTATATCTCTGTATGTTGCATTGATGTGAAGTATGAGTATGTGTATGTGTGTGTACGTGTGTGTGCTGGGTTGTGCGTGAGGTGAGTGTGTGTGTGTGTGCGTTTTATTAGTCTGTGGATGATGGATGTGCTGTGTGTGTGTGTGTGTGTGTGTGTGTAAGTGTATGTGTGTTTGTGTGTGTGTGCTGAGGTGTGTATGTGTATTTTGGGAGTCTGTGGATGATGTATGTGTCGTTGTGTGTATGTGTTATGTTTACTGTATTAAGTGTGTGTGATGTATGTGTTGCATGTCTCTATGTGTGTGTGTGTGTGTGTGTGTTTTGTGATGTATGCGTTGCGTGTTTGTTGTATATCTGTGTTGCACTAGCGCGTTGTATAAGCGTGTGCGTGCGTATGTGTGTGTATGTATAAGTGTGTGTGTATATAAGTGTGAGTGTGTACGTGTGCATAAGTGCGTGTGTGTGTATAAGTGTGTGTATAAATGTGTGTGTATATAAGTGTGTGTGTATAAGTGTGTGTATATATAAGTGTGTGTGTATAAGTGTGTGTATATAAGTGTGTGTGTGTATGTGTGCAAAATGAGAGATTGTTGTTTTTGTTGTATTTCATTTTTGCCTCCCTCTCCCCTCCCCAACCATCAAAATTGTCAAATCCCTCCCTGCCCCTCCCCCCAGTCACAGCTTGAGCTCTTACCTGCATCGCTTGTACAACCTATGCAACCACTGACCTCAGCCCTACCCCCTCCCCCCATGTACTTTCTGCTGACACCACCACCACCACCACCACGACTCTTGCCACTCGCACTATTACCAAATTCATCAGCAGCGCCACCACAACAATATCAACCACTACTAACATCACCACCACTCTTACCACCACCAATACCATCACCACAACAATTATCACCATCACCACCACCTACGCCACCATCACCACAAACCACTGCCGACGACACCACCATCACCACAACGACCACTACCACCTCCGCCACCATCACCGCTACCACAACCCTCACCACTACCACCATCACCACCACAACCACCAACACCACTACCTCCACCACCATCACCTCTACCACAACCATCACCACTACCACCATCACCACAACCACCAATACCACTACCTCCACCACCGTCACCTCTACCACAACCATAACCGCTACCACCATCACCACAACCACCAACACCACTACCTCCACCACCATCACCATCACCACCACAACCACAACTACCAGCACTTGCACCACTACCACCGCCACCCCACACCGTCCAGTCACCTCCTCTACGACCACCACAACGACAACCAACAACAACAACAACTTCATCCAATCCCTCCCCTGTCGCCATCACCACCATCACCATCATCACTACCAACAATTTAAAGCTAGAAGATTGAGAGGGAAAGAGGGAATGAGAAAGTGAGAGGGAGAGAAAGAGAGGGAGAGGGGGGAAGAGGGAATAAAATATTGGTGAAAAAGAGGATTTGGGGTGGGGTGGACACGGGTCGGGTTGGTAAAGCAAACTAAAATAAATCTTTTTTTTAATTCTTTCTCCGCCCTAAATATCTCCCCCACCCGTCCCTTATACCTCTCACCCATACCGTCCCCACCTTATTCCAATCGCCTGGGGGTAGATAAGACCCTTTCTTAGGGGTCACTAGCCGTGCTGGTTGCCTGGAACAAGAACTTCTGATAGATACGAGACCACAGAGCTGATTTTAAGTGGTGGGTGGGGTGGGGTGGCGTCGGACGCTGTCGGGTGCGGGGGTGGGTGGGGTGCAGGTACGAAGTGTAGTACAAAGGGTAGATTGGGGTGGAGGTATTTATGATTATCAGTCCCAAATCTCGTTCAGTGCGATGGTTTACAATTTTACGCTCCCACTTACCTCCCCTTGAAATCGGTGTACATAGTGACGCGAGAGCTTAATGGATTGGAGCGTGTATAGGTGGAGGGGGGGTACAGGGGAGAGAGAGGGAGCGGGTGAGGGAGGGAGAGTTGTGAAGGTGGGGTGCCTAGCGAACAAGGGCAGAAAGATGTCGTCGTAGGTGGAGCACTTTACTGATATAATTGTTTCAGTTTCCACATTCTTCTGGAGACGTTTTTCAGGAATGGAATAAAGTGACGGCTACAGAACACACAAACATACAGACACACACACACTCTCATACATATATATATTTTTTTTTTTTACTTGTTTCAGTCATTTTGACTGCGGCCATGCTGGAGCACCGCCTTTAATCGAGCAATTCGACCCCGGGACTTATTCTTTGTAAGCCCAGTACTTATTTTATCGGTCTCTTTTACCACACAGCCACTCCTACGCCTATCTTTATGTATGTGTGTGTGTGTGTGTGTGTGTGTGTGTGTGTGTGTGTGTGTGTGAACGTATGACCTAATATCTAGAGTGTAGCTCTCACGATCGCGAGACCGCAGTTTCAATTCCAAGACCGAGGGGCAAGTTGTGTTCTTGAGCAAATCATTTCATCTCACGTCGATCTGCGATCTCTTCGACACTTGACGCGTGTGCACCGCGCATCTGTTCAGGCAACGTCGATTCGGTAGAAAGAGTGAGCTAATGCTCTGAACACACATTTGATCACTAAAAAACAAAGCATTTGTACAAAGCATTCAGGAAAATATTTAATTAACTCAATAGGCGCAGGAGTGGCTGTGTGGTAAGTAGCTTGCTAACCAACCACATGGTTCAGGTTCAGTCCCACTGCGTGGCATCTTGGGCAAGTGTCTTCTGCTATAGCCCCGGGCCGACCAATGCCTTGTGAGTGGATTTGGTAGACGGAAACTGAAAGAAGCCTGTCGTATATATGTATATATATATATGTATGTGTTTGTCTCCCTAGCATTGCTTGACAACCGATGTTGGTGTGTTTACGTCCCCGTTACTTAACGGTTCGGCAAATGAGACCGATAGAATAAGTACTGGGCTTACAAAGAATAAGTCCCGGGGTCGAGTTGCTCGACTAAAGGCGGTACTCCAGCATGGCCGCAGTCAAATGACTGAAACAAGTAAAAGAGTAAAAGAGGGAGTAAAGAGAGTAACCTAAAA
>NW_021833356.1:0-5000 GCF_006345805.1 Octopus sinensis
ATAAATTTGACATGGGGTTGAGAATCTAAGCTTATCATATGCAACACATTTTCCGTTGTAGTTTTCGCAACTTGCAATCGATTTTCACCAAACTCATGGTGAAGCTTAATGTTACCCTAAGGAACTTAATTCTGACGTTAGTTTCCATGCAATACCTTACCTCAGAAAAAATCGATAAAATCATGCCATTTTGGGAAATCGGGTTCAAATTCAAGATGACATATTTTCAACAATATCTTTAACAAATTGGCAGGAATTTTTTTTGAAATTCACAGCGAGCATCATGTCTGCTCCAAGGAGCTATATGACCCTTTTGATTCCAATAGGATACGTTATTACTGGAAAAAATCAGTTAATTACATCATATGTGGCACACATAGCAAACCGATTTTTCTGTGATATTTTTTGAAAGTTCACATAGATTTTCCCTACTTCTTCATCCATGCAAGGGAAGGGTGCCTTGAATGCCTTAATGCCTTTTAGGCTTCATTTTACAAAATAACGGTTCAATGAGTACAAAAAAGGGTAAAAAGGTAAACGGCATTGCTTATCGACAAAGTTTCTTACATACCCAGGCAACGCCGGGCTATGCTGCTAGTAATCGATAAAGGAAACAGAAGATAAATTAGGCACTTGTCTTTATTCTTTATTCAGGACAATGGTCATTTCAACCTATCCAGCAACTGTTCATTATGTGTAGGATATTATGCATTTTATTGTATTACATCAATCTGTGCAGTTTGTGTCACATCAGGTACGTGTATAAAGAAAGGAATTTCCTGTTAGATATACTGAGATGTCCTAGGGAAGTTGTTCTCGCCTGCTGTATTTCGCTTTTGACTAATTAATGGGTTGAAGTAATCATCATACGGAATAAACACTTGTAAATTTATCTTCCATTTCTTTCGTGAATGATCATCACATATATATATATATATATATGTGGAGGCTCAGTGGTTAGGGCGATGTTACCTGTACAGATGATACCTGTACAGATGATACCTGTACAGGTATCATAAGTCAGATGTCAGAATGATTGCAGAGCAATGTGAGATGAAGTGTTTTGCTTAAGAACACAATGCACTGCTTAATCCAGGAATTGAAACTATGATGTTGTGGTTGTGAGTGCAATACCCTAACCACTAAGATTTACACAGTTTCTGTCTACCAAATTCACTCACAAGTCCCAGGGCCATAGTAGAAGACACTTACCCACGATGCCACATATTTATTCTGTATTCAAATTTCGACCAAAGTCAAAATCTTGTGCTTTGTCCCTTAGGAGGTGGGGATGGGATAAAATTAGGTACCGGCCATGTAATGGGGGTGGGAGTTTGATAATTTTAACTAATACTTGCTCCTTAAAAGCTGCTAGTCTTGTACTTAAATTGGAAGCCACCACCACCAACATCACGGCCACTACTACCATCACCACCACCATCACCGTCATCATCATCAACATCAACATCATCATCATCATCGTGGTTTAGCAGAATGTTTTGACTATCAAACAAAATGCGTTATGGTATTTGGTTATGATCATTGACATTCTGAGATCAAATCTCCACAAATTAAATTTTCCCCCTTCACCCTCACTCCCTCCCCCCATGGTCAATGAAATAAAGTACCAGTCAAGTACAAGTGTGGATTGGTTGTTTAGCGCCCTAACACTGAATTCTTGATCATGTACCAATATTAGTAATCATCATCATTATTATTATCATTATTATTATTATGATAGTGAAATGCTTAGCAGTATTTCATCTGCCACTGTGTTCTGAGTTCAAATTCTCCCAAGGTTGATTTTGCCTTTCATCCTTTTGGGGTCAATAAATTAAGCACCAGTGAAACACTGGGGTCGATATAATCGACTGGTCTCCCTTCCCCCAAAATCCAGGCCTTGTGCTTATAGTAGAAAGGATTATCACTATTATTATTATTATTATTGAGTGAAGGAGCAGTGCAGGCCATCAAAGTGAAACTGGGGTAAAATATACAAAGCCCAGTATACCCATCATGACTAACCGTCTGATAAGGGTACACCAGACACATGCATCACAACCATATGTGCATGACATGGTGATCTCATATCAAGATACACAGCACATGACCTTGCAGGTGGGGCCCAGTTAGAATTTTCTTCAGGTCGAGTAGTGTATCCTGCTCAAAAGGTCCCTGAATAAGGATTGTTTAAGGATGTTGAGTGAAACACTGATGATTCCAGAGGGGAATTATCCAAACCCCCAAAAATTCCTCTCGACAAATGACTTTAATGCTCCTCCACAGCATATATGATGCACCTATCATCAGCCACCAAGGGACATGCTCAACTGGTTACGGTCAAGCAACCGACAAGCAACCCTGTGGTATCAAGCAGAATATTTGCTGTAGCCCATCTTTTATACCAAGACAAAACACATATGTGATAACACTTCCAATCAATTAAGATCAGAAGCCATGAAAGCCACAGCCTGGTTCTGCATATTATTATTATCATTATATGTGTTTGTGTATTTGTCCCCCCCAAAATCACCTGACAACTGATGCTGGTGTGCTTATGACCCCTTAACTTAGCGGTCAGCAAAAGAGTCCGATAGAATAAGTACTAGGCTTACAAAGAATAAGTCCCGGGGTCGATTTGTTCGACTAAAGGCGGTGCCCCAGCATGGTCGCAGTCAAATGACTGAAACAAGTAAAAGAGACTGATAGAATAAGTACTAGGCTTACAAAGAATAAGTCTTGGGGTCGATTTGTTTCGACTAAAGGCGGTGCTCCAGCATGGTCGCAGTCAAATGACTGAAACGAAGAAAAGAAAAAGAATAAAGCACTTCAAGTGTAAACTTTATGAATTATCATTATTATTATTATTATTATTATTATTATTATCATGATCATTATTATGAAAAATTTCCCATATCTGCTCTGTTTACTCATTATGAACTTAGTAGTATATCCACCCCCGACTGCATTTTACATGAAGTAATTTTTTTAATACATTAGTAACTGCATGGTATTGAGAAGTTCAAAGATGGATAAATTTTAGAAAAAAAAAAGCATGTCTACACATGAGTGCACAATGAAATTGCTATGAAAATAGGAAATTTAAAATGGTTGTGCTCTTTGTAAAACGTGCACAGTGCCCATTAGAGTTATTTTTCTACATTTCCTTTTAGCATGATATTTTTTTCTATATTTTTATTATTATCACTATTGTCATTTCACTTCTCAGAACTAATTTCCCCAAGGGCAGACAACGACCTGCTGTCAAGGATCTCACAGGGTCTCTTCTCAACACCCAAATACCGGTCTCAAAATCCTCACCGTCCCCCCAATAAAGCTGTTTTCTGAGCATGTTCTACTCTCGTGTCATTCCCATTTTCATCATCATCATCATCATCATCATCATCATCATCACCACTTAACATCTGCTTCCCATGCTGGCATGAGTTGGACGGCTTGACTGGGGTCTGGCAAGCCAGGAGGCTGCACCAGGCTCCAATCTGATCTGGCAGTGTTTCTACAGCTGGATGCCCTTCCTAATGCCAACCACTCTGGGAGTGTAGTGAGTGTTTTTTACATGCTATGGGCACAGGAGCCAGTCAGGCGGCACTGTCAGTGGCCTGTTCAAATGGTGCTGTTTATGTGCCACCAGCACAGGAGCCAGTCAGGCGGGACTGGCATCGACTACGCTTGAATGGTGCTATTTATGTGCCACCAGCACAGGAGCCAGTCAGGCAGAACTGGCATCAACCATGCTTGAATGGTGCTATTTATGTGCCACTGGCACAGGAGCCAGTCAGGCGGAACTGGCATCAACCATGCTTGAATGGTGCTATTTATGTGCCACTGGCACAGGAGCTAGTCAGGCAGAACTGGCATGGGCCACACTTGAATGGTGCTATTTATGTGCCACCAGCACAGGAGCCAGTCAGGCGGAACTGCCATCAACCATGCTTGAATGGTGCTATTTATGTGCCACTGGCACAGGAGCCAGTCAGGCGGCACTGGCATAGGCCACAACAAAGATTTTACTTGATTCAACAAGTCTTCTCAAGCACAGCATATTGCCCAATGATTGAAGGGGTCTCCAAAATGGGCCAGTCATATTTCTCAAATTTAGTTGTTAATGCCCTCAGTGACCCTACAACTACCGGGAAAACAGTTCCTTCCTTCATTGCCCACAATCTTTTACTGGATTGTACTTCTCAATCTTTTCCAGTTCTCTATCATCCATTTGTTTATCCCCAGGTATGGCAATATTTATGGTAGTTTCCATCTACCAAATCCACTCACAAGGCTTTGGTCAGCCCAAAGCTATAGTAGAAGTCACTTGCCCAAGGTGCCACGCAGTGGGACTGAACCCGGAACCAACCACATGTGGTTGGTAAGCAAGCTACTTACCACACAGTCACTCCTGCACATACTGAAATACTACTAGGTGAAATTTGTTGATTTTATTAAATTAATTATATTTCACATTATATCTGTAATGTATATATATACATGCACCAATCCGACCGTGGCCGATGCCAGCCTCGCCTGGCACCAGTGCAGGTGGCATGTAAAAAGCACCCACTACACTCACGGAGTGGTTGGCGTTAAGAAGGGCATCCAGCTGTAGAAACTTTGCCAGATAAGACCGGAGCCTGGTGCAGCCTTCTGGCTTCCCAGATCCCTGGTCGAATCGTCCAACCCATGCTAGCATGGAGAACGGACGTTAAACGATGATGATGACATATATATATATTTTTACATATGATAGGCTCCTCTCAGTTTCCCTAATAAGACCTATGCAGTGACATTTAGAAGCTAAAAAGCTTTATATTTCAGATTTTACTTGTATATCACTATAACTGGAGTAGTTTTGAGACAAACTTTCTCTCATTGCTTTAGATGTGAATCTTATTTTAAAACTTGTGAAACACCCACCTTATTAAGAAAATATTTATTAATGACAGAAACAGTATTAACACCAACATGTGGTATTTATCCCCTACTTA
>NW_021833356.1:10000-12500 GCF_006345805.1 Octopus sinensis
TAGTTAAAACGTCAGGCTCACAATTGCGAGGTTGTGAGTTCGATTCCCTGGCCGGGCTGCGTGTTGTGTTCTTGAGCAAGACACTTTATTTCATGTTGCTCCAGTTAACTCAGCTGTAGAAATGAGTTGTGACATCACTGATACCAAGATGCATCGGCCCCTTAGCCTTTCCCTTTGATATCATCAGTGATGTGGAGAAGGGAGGCTGGTATGCATGGCCAAGAGCTGGTCTTCCATAAAACAGCCTTGTCCAGACTTGTGCCTCAGAGGGAACTTTTTATGTTCAGTCCCATGGTCATTCATCACCAAAGGAAGTCTTTATACTTTTATGCATGTAGCCATGTACATGCATTCTGTTTTTGAGCAATACACTTCATTTCAAGTTGCTCTGGCATTCTGGACAGACAATGTTAATTTGATGAAGGAAGCGATTTAATGTACAGCAGAGTAAATATTTGAAATATCTGACCGCTATAAACACATCATCTGTACATCTCTTCACAACGCTTGTCTCACTAGCACTTCCCTCCACTCACTGCAGCAAGGGGTGAGATAATCATAGTCCTTTGTCATCTCTCTCCCTCCTGTCCTTTCCCAGCCAGCTGTATCATTGCCATTCTTCATCTCCCCAACATACCTGTGTTCACATCTTACTGCAATCCGCTTCTCATTGCCTCTCCTCTCTTTGCAATCTCCTGAACTCCCTTCTTACTCTCCCTGTCCAATCATCTGGGCACTTCCCACTTACATTATTCACCTCCTTATACTTTGAAGGGACACCCCAGTACATCAACACCAACTTCTCTCCCACTCCCTTCCTCTCTCTCTCTGACTAGGGTATTCATGTATCTTTTCTGCAAGGGGTCGCTTAAAAGTTCTTGGCTTTGAGGGTATCATGAAAGGCCTCGCTGAAGGTCCAGCCGTCTGAGTTCAAATAATACAGGGAGTGAATTTCGTGCCAAGTAAATTCATTCTCGCCAAGTGAATTCATGGTCATGGCCATTGCTGGTGTTGAGTAAATTACACCCATGAAATCGTAGTTATGGTCATTATCAGTTTCATGTAAATGGCACCTGTGCCTTTGGAATGTAAAATGCAACCCATTACGCTCTTGGAATGGTCGGCGTTAGGAAGGACATCCAGCCAAATCAGATGGGAACCGGGTGCAGCTCTTTGGTTTACCAGCTCCTGTCAGACTGTCTAACCCATGCCAGCAGACACTAAATCATGATGATGATGATGATGATGATATATTCTTTACTAGTTCCAGCTCGAGAACTGTGGCCATGGTGGGGCACCGCCGTTTAGCTGTGGTGCATTTGGTCGGTATTACTCTACCCTTGCATTGCTTGATCGTTGTGAACGAGCAACACCATCATACAATCATTGTCTTTTATTCCCAATTTCCTGTGGAACCATTTCTAATCACAAGGAAAGATTACCTTACTTGGAAACACGTGTAGTGTTGGGGACAGGAAAAGCATCTGGCCATAGAAAGTGGACTTTAAAATGATGACGATGATGATAGCTATAACCTTCCATTTACTTTCTCTTTCTAGCCATCTGCCAGTCAATTTATTTTCCAACCTATTCATTCATATCAGTATCTCCACTCTTTTTTCTGCTCCCCACTTTCATTCAGCTCTTTATTTATTCAACCAGCCATCTAACCATCCTCATGAGCTGAATAATTTAATCACTAAGCCATGTTCTATATAGTCTTAAGCATTGTCTGTCACCATTCTGAGTTCAAACTCCTACCAAGGCTAACTGAGTCCTTTCCTCCTTCCAGAATTCATTATATTTCTAAGGGCTGGCTCCCTGCTTTATTCTCCCAACTTCTTTGAGCCTCATTAAAGTAATATTCTAGGGTCAGCCATCTTGTCTCTTCTAACCCTAACTCCATCTAGTGCTGACTTAATTTATTATTGTTCCCTGTCTTCTCCATACAGATAATTAAATGGTCCTTCATCTCGTCATTAATTTTACTTAATTATTATTTCCCCATTATTTCAACTCTGAAATGTCTTGATAAGACATATTTTCATTTTAACAAAATGTTATTATTTAAAAGTGCTTTCTATTCCCATTATCAACATAGAAAGTAGAATAAAAATTTTTTTAAATGGAAATATAAAACAAGCACTATCAATTAGAAAAAAAAAATTTAAAAACAAAAGTCAACAATTACTCGTCCACCTCTGTTACTCCAGTGCCCTTCATAAACCCTTTTGATTCCAGCCCACCTGAAACCGCCTCTGGCTCTGTAATACAAATATCTTGTTTTCAAAAGATCTGAATTAAAATCTTCCACCAAATCTTAGTCACAATTTATGTTCCTAACCCTAGCTTAACGATGACTACATTATTTCAATAATTCTTCGTTATATTTAAAATTAATTGAAAGAAACTCAGAGTATCTCAACAGAAATATGGTAATGAAAGGGTTAATTAAACACCTTGCATTCCTAAAACATCCTTCATTAATTAAACACCTGCC
>NW_021833356.1:15000-27766 GCF_006345805.1 Octopus sinensis
TATTATATATATATATATATATATATATATAGATACATACATACACACACAAGTACACATATGCACACATATACATATATATATATATCTACATATATATAAATATGTATGTGTATATATATATATATATATATATATATATATATATATATAATATACATGTTTGTGTTTATATATGTAAACAATATAAATATATATATGTGTGTGTGTTCATGTGTATATGTTTGCATGTTGCCAATTTTTTTTTAAGAGAGTTCTGACAAATTAGTCAGTCTCTGTTGCTTAACAAGATTCTGAAAAGATAAATTAAATTAAATTATATTTTCAATTTTGTTTTTTTTTTATAATTTCTTTAATTATTATTATTATTTCTTTTTACTTTCAAAATTATTTTTCACATTAATATATATTTTTTCTTGTTAATTTAGTTGTTCATTTGCTTCTTAGTAATTAGTAAAACTGTTGCTATTGCTACCGTTATTATTATTATTATTATTATTATTATTATTATTATTATTATTATTATTCATGGTTTGAGAAATGCATCGATACTGTAAAGCGTTACGTTTCTTACTTTGAAAAGAAAAAAGAAAAAGGAAAAAAATTAAATATGTCTGTTAAAAGCATGAATAAAAAAATAAAATAACAGAATAATGGTGACCGAGAGTCTGTAACAATGCGTAGAAGGTAAGTTAAGTAACTGCCATATATTTCAAGCATAAAGGCCCTTCATCAGGATTGATCAAAGAAGTGTAAGTTTATGCAGATCTGGCTATGTTGGTTGTTGTATAGGCACATCTGACAATGGGATTTTTTGCCTGATATATGTAATGGTTACTTAACCTTCAGCGAACTGTAAGTGCATCATGTCACTGTATGAGTTTTCTCCCCTGTAGTAACAGGACATTGGCAGGGGAAACAACTCTAGAGAAAAGTGCAGTGTGCTAAAGTTTAACTTTCCCTTTTTGCATTGTAAGAAGCTCTCCATCTTCATTATTTATTTTACTTCTTTATCAGAATGCTTCATGCAAGCCTCAACGTTCTTCATGAACAAAAAATATTCCAAGTTACCAAATGCCATGTGCAAATAGCCAAATAATTGCTCACAGATCTTTTAATATTACCATATTATAGAACAGTTGTTCCCGAAGTGGGCACTATTGCCCTTCTGGGGGCAGTGGAAATTTCCAAGGGGGCATTGAAAAAATGTGGGGTGATAATGGGGTAGTGATTCATGTAAAATGTGGGGCCGGTAATTAGGTAGTGATTCATTGAAAGACAACAAAATAATGGGTTTCTTTAGGTTAAGTTTTATTTGTGAAATGCAGTTGCTTTGAATTTGCTTCAGAAAGAGGTCTATGTTTGTGATGGTTAGTCGGAAATGTGGGCTTGGGTGTCATGGAGGCAGCAGCCTGTAAAAGTTTGGGAACCACAGTTCTGGAACATATCCATCATGGTTGAGAATCTGTCAACATCATCATAGATGAGGTTTTGGTTTATTTCATTTGTAAGAATTACAAAAATGGGGCAGTGAAAGATACCTTTTATTTAACCCTTTCACATTCCGATTATTCTTTCAAATGCAACACTTATTTACATTGTTTTGAATTAATCCTGAATCATCTCATAGCTTCAAGATCTCAATGATGCTATTCTTTGATTTGTGAATGACATTGCAGGGAAGGTGTGCAGTGCCACATCTAACCAATTTGACCATAAAACAGGTAAAATATTTGGGCGTGACACGGCTGGCTTAAATGCTTCACAGTTAAAATGTTATGATTTAACAGCCAAATTAATCTAATTCTTTAGTTGTTTTTATTTCAACTCATCTCACTTCTGTACAAAATTATAACAATCTAATGTCATGATGTCATCAATAATTAACACATCTGTCCTCATTTACTAATGATTCATTCATCTCTAATCCGGGATAAGACAGTATGCTCAGTTTGTGAACCATGTTAAGCTTATCACAAATTGATCTGTGTTAACACAGGTTGGCAATCCAAGATTCTGCTCAGTGCAGAAAAGCATTCCCCCACAACCATCTGTAATGCTTAGCTATCCAGAAAGTACCAGTTATTGCTTGCGTTTATAATCACTGTGCTGCGTGTCTGTATTTTTTTTTATCTGGATTTATTTATTGATATCCATCAATATAGGACCAGTGAACAAAAGAAATTTTTTCACTGTGATATTTTGCAACGCCGGGCCACAGTGCTAGTGCATGCATATACAGCTGCGTGCATGCGCACATACACGCGAGTACTGTCCAAATCTCCAACCGATCACATACAGCTAGCTGGCATTCAATTGGCGTATCAAGTTTCGGGCATTTTGATTGGGTTTTGAATAGAAAATTCACAAAAAAGTCACTTCTATTGATTTTTTAATGGCTTTGCGGGGTGACTGGGGAAATGTAAAGATGTGCACGACCACCCTTGGACGGTTTTGAATGACCATAGGAAGTGCGAGCCCTCTAACTGAAAATTTGTGGATTTGTATAAAGGACATGCACACACACGCACACACACACACAGACATTTTACCGTTTATATATATATATTTAATGGCTTTTGCGGGGTGACTGGGGAAATGTAAAGATGTGCACGACCACCCTTGGATGGTTTTGAATGACCATAGAAAGTGCAAGCCCTCTAACTGAAAAATTGTGGATTTGTATAAAGGACATGCATGCAGACATTTTGCCATTTATATATAGAGAGATTGTTTACTGATCGTATGTTATTAGAATTTTACACTAAATATTATTTTGACCATGAGGCAATATCATTATGTGTTAAAAAACTGTTTGGAGATATTATTTAGGTAAGATAGCTGGGACAACTTGAGGTGGGGTCTTGGAAACATTTTGTGTCCCCTATATTCTGCTATATCTCTATCACTGATTCATTTAACATGATGTTCTCTTGGAACCAAACAGCTATGGTAAACAAGGATAAATGTATTCTGCTGTCATTTTTGTCCTGATAAATGGTATCAAAATTGTTATATGCCATCTGACAGATCCATAGTATTTTAACTTTTTCAATTTCTAAGACAAGCTGAAGTTCATTTGCATCGTAGAGAACAGTGTTTTCTTCAATGAATAAATTCATGAATCTGTGTTCATGCAGAGAATAATTTCACTCTGATCTTATAATACATGGGAGCTAATGTTTGATATCCTATAACGATATAGAGTGTCGTTTCATACAGTACACCATACATTTGTCATTTATACTGTCAGAATTATAGATATTCTATTTTTGTGTCTGGCTTGCAAGATTTTTGATGTGAGGGTTGACTTAGCCTTTCGTCCTTTCAGAAGTGATAAAGTAAATACCAATTGAGCACTGGGTTTAATATGATCAACTTGACCACTTTCCCCAAAATTGTTGACTTTCTGGCAAAATTTATATAAACTCTACATTTGTGTTCAGGTTTTCTGATGTATCATCAGTTTATGCGATCAATTTTCATTGTAAAATCATACCAGATAACCAGGTTTTATAAAGCAAACTCCAAGGTCAAAACCCAAATGGAATTTATATATATACAGGTGAAGAAAAAAGGGGCCAGAGAGGGAATGAGAGAGAGAGAGGGAGAGATAGAGAGAGAGAGAGAAAGAGAGTGAATTAGTGACAAAGGTGAACTGGTACTTCATTTATTGACTTCTTTGCATCTCAAATGGTTGAAAGAAGTACACTTAAATATATATATATGCTTAGATATATAACTATATTTCTATATTGAAACAAACTTTTACATGTATAGTATTTTGTTTTCTCTTTTATTTTGTTTTCAATTTTGCCTCCTTGTTCTCCTCATTTGAATGATGTACTCTTTTCTACTGCATGGAGGAAACTACATTTGGCTTGTGATTCTACAGCAAACGAATGCTTGCTAAATATAAACTTTGCCAAGACCTATCCTGTTTCTACAACTCTATCTGCCTGTGCATCTATATATCTGTCTGTCTCTCTTTCTATCTTTCTCTCTTCTCTCTCTAGCCTTTCCGTAGATGGGCCATTTCACACTCTTACCTGTGTTCGTTTAATCCATGTTTCTTAGTTTCATACCTAGATTACTGCAGAAACTGTGAATATAGTTGCAGCATTTGTATAGTATACACATACTCATATACATATCCATACTTACATATATAAATGTCTGTATGAATTACCTACTGGTGTGTACAGGTGACACTCTAATACCATTCTGATTATATCACTAATAAATAATAATTTATAAATCATTAATAAATATGTGATGTTGAATTGCCCACTGGTGTGTACAGGTGACACTCTAATACCACTCCAGTACCACTCTGATTATATTTTTGAAGTACAAGTTACATTTTTTTGATTATATCACTAATAAATGATCATTTATAAATCATTTAACAGATATTTTATATCCACTGGCAAACAGTTAATACAAGGGAGATAATCATTTTTACATAGTATTTGGTAGGATTAGGAGTTTGAATTTGAAATCAAGGAATGAGATACATGTATGTATGTATGTAATGTATGTATGTATGTATGTATGTGTGTGTGTGTATGTATGTATGTATGTGTGCATGGATGGATGTATAAACTGAGAGATAGATAGATAGATAGATAGACAGAAACATAGATATAAGAACACAAAAGAATACTCAATTATCTTATGAAGTTCATTAGCTTACAGTTGTTTCTGCTATAAAATACATTGGACTCATAGTTGAGTATCTGAATAACACCCTATAGCTTCATCAGATCTTCAAATAATGCAATGCTGAAGTGAAATATGTGTGTGTATATATATATATATATATTAATAGTTATCGGCAAGCTAACATAGCAGTCCAGGAAAATAGGACAAATGTGGCTGTTGATGCTGTTGATTAGCTCCAAGAGGCCATCGCCTCTAGCTAGCTATGTGACACACAAACCTAGCTAGCTAGAGGTGATGGCCTCTTGGAGCTAGTCAGTGGCAGCATTCGTCCTATTTTCCTGGACTGCCATGCTAGCTTGGCGATACCTGTACCGCTGCCATAGTCTCCTTTAGAGAGATTTAGAAATATTAATATATATATATACACTTGCGTCAGAAATTAATTAGCACTTCTCAAATTTCTACATTAAATAGGTTAAATCAATTAACCTATGAGCTGTCCAAAACGTCTTACGCGATGAGAAAAGTTAGTATGGTGTGATTTCGGTCCTTGTGAGGCGCTACCTATATCTATTAAACAAAGGAAGATTTGTCTGCATCCGCACTCCAATTTGTTGCACTGCTATGTCAACATCATGAGGCTGTAGACTCTCAAACTGCTCTGCAAACAAAGTTACGTCATCGTTCTGCGCAACAGTGAACTCGCAACAAAGCAATAGTTCGAGATATGGCCACTAGGTGACAGCACATACCTTGAGTGAAGAGCAAATCAAGGGTGCTAATTAATTTCTGACGGTAGTGTATATATATATATATATATAAATTAATATATATATATATTGTCTATCATTATATATCTTTTTGATATATTCTTACCCATTATATATATATATACCTTTGTGAGTATGTATGTATGTTTATATTTATATACATATGTGTTTGTATGTATGTATGTATGTATACAGGTATGTATGTATATATAGGTGCAGGAGTGGCTGTATGGTAAGAAGCTTACTCTCCAACCACATGGTCATAGGTTCAGTCCCTCTGTGTGGCACCTTGGGCAAGTGTCTTCTAGCTTTGCCTAGGGTTGACCAAAGCCTTGTGAGCCATGTGGTTACATGATGATGATGTATATATCTAAACATACATATATGTATATGTGTGCACGTGTTTATAATTACATAGCATATGCCTATATATATATCATGTCACGAGACCAACCAGGTTATCAGATGTTGCTACACATCGCTGGTCACAATGCACTTCGCATTGTTTTAGCCTTCAAGTGACGCCACCCTGCTGGCTAAGTGACCGGGCCAACAGAAGAAAGAGTGAAAGTTGTGGCGAAAGAGTACAGCAGGGATCGCCACCACCCCCTGCCAGAGCCTCATGGAGCTTTAGGTGTTTTTGCTCAATAAACACTCACAACGCCCAGTCTGGGAATCGAAACTGCAATCCTATGACCGCGAGTCCGCAGCCCTAACCACTGGGCTATTGTGCCTCTGCACATATATATATATATATATATATATATATATATTATATATATATGTATATATATAGAATATGTATGATATATGCATCATCAGCGATTAGCGTCTGCTTTCCATGCTGGCATGGGTTGGATGGTGCAACTGAGGTCTGGGAAGCCAGGAGGCTGCACCAGGCCCAGTCTGATCTGTCAGTGTTTCTACAGCTGGATGCCCTTCCTAATGCCAACCACTCAGAGAGTGTAGTGGGTGCTTTTTACATGCCGAATTTTAATGTATATGTGTGATTGTATGTATGTGTGTGAATGCTTATGAATTTAGCCGTGTTTCACTTGTCACAGTGTAACCAAAGAACTGGCAACGATGCCAGTCCTTGTTGGTTATTATGACTGGTCACTCTGCACTTTCTAAGGTTTGTGGTATAGAAACCACTCACACGAAAATCCTGAGTGTTGACCACAAGAAAAGAATTTAGCTATGAAATTCCGCCTGAAAACCCAATTTCCCAACTACTTATGAGATGAGATGCCGCAACTGCGTAGAATTCGGTGTTGATGAATGTGAAAGTATGAAAGAGGGACATGAGCTGGTTTCTGGTTGAAGATGTGAATAATGTCACTGGATAGGAAGTGTGAACATAGCTTTGATTCACATATGACTTAATCCTCATTCCCAGAACTACAGACGATCTGCTGACCATGCTGTCTGAGCTGGCCATACATAACTCAGCAGTAGGCCTTAAAAAGAACCACATGAAAACAAAATACATGTGGTTCAAAGACATAGCATAAGTCCTGATGGAGGAGGGTAACAATAAAATCAAGGAGTACGTCTACTTAGGGCAGTGTAAAGAGTAAGAGTAAAGAACCCCTTTGGCCATTCATGACCATGGGCTTGCACCTAGAATGTTCCCTTCCAAGGCACATGTCCAGGCAAGGTTGTTTATAGAAGACCAGCAGTTGCTCGTGCATACCAGCCCCTCCTCTCCATGCCACTGATGGCACCAGTGATGTCACAGCTCATTTCTATAGCTGAATGAACGGGAGCAATATGAAATGAAGTGCTTAGGGCACACAGTGAATATGTGCTAAGATATGGATGCTGAAATCTCAAAGAGAATATGGATGGAAGGTATTTACTTCAATTAAAGATATGCTCAAAGGAAAAGTATTGCTTTCAAAAGTCCCAAATTACTATGGTGACTGTAAAAAACTTAGGAATGCATATCATTAATAATGCATGGGCCCCAGGGAAGTATGTCCTGTATATTACTTGTGACACACAGGACAGGTAAAGTGCTAAGATGAGTCTTATGGAATCTGATGATGAATTTGTGATACAAGGGACAAGCAAAGGATTAAGATGAGTTTTATGGACTCTGATGATGAATTTGTGATACATGGGACATGTATAGGGTTAAGATGAGTCTTTTGGAATCTGATGATGAATTTGTGATACATGGGACAAGCAAAGGATTAAGATGAGTCTTATGGACTCTGATGATGAATTTGTGATACATGGGACAAGCAAAGGGTTAAGATGAGTCTTATGGACTCTGATGATGAATTTGTGATACATGGGACAAGCAAAGGATTAAGATGAGTCTTATCAACTCTGATGATGAATTTGTGATACATGGGACACGCAAAGGATTAAGATGAGTCTTATCAACTCTGATGATGAATTTGTGATACATGGGACAAGCAAAGGATTAAATGAGTCTTATGGACTCTGATGATGAATTTGTGATACATGGGACAAGCAAAGGATTAAGATGAGTCTTATGGACTCTGATGATGAATTTGTGATACACAGGACAAGCAGAGAGTTAATGATTTTTTAAATTTGAAATTAAGTAGCAGGAAATTTATTGGTCAGTAGAGAATTTATCAATCAGTACTTCATATATTGACAATCAATATAAAGCTGAATGATCATTATGGAATATATTGATCAGTATATACATTATTGATCAGTAAAGAATTTATGAATGAGTATAAACGTCATCAGTCAGCTTGGAATATGTTGATCAATATTGAAACTATCGATCAGTTTACACTTTATTGATCAATATGGAATATATTACTCAATTGATGAGAGATACTTAACAAGATCAAAATAGTTTTTTTCCGTAAAATTTGTCAGGCTCTTTTGGTTTAACCAATTTGAAAGACTGCCAAATCGCATTTCTTATTGGAAAAAATTGATTGCCTTGTCGTCATTTCGCCGCAGGGCAGCCCTTATCAAAACCCCTAGTTTGTGCCAGTTAGTATTCCTCAGACATACGAGGGCATGCTGAAAAAAGTTCCTGGCTTTAAGGATATTATGGTAGGCCTAGCTGGAGCTCCAGCCTTCCTAGTTCTTTTACAGGGCTTAGAAAAAACTGAAGGACCACTGCAATAACTGTGTGAATCTGAGAGGGGAAACATGTTGAATAGAATCATAATTAGCTGATCCTCCTGTAATTTCCTTTATCCAAAGCCAAGAACTTTTCAGGACCCCCCCCCCCATCATCATCATCATCGTTTAACGTCCGTTCTCCATGCTAGCATGGGTTGGACGGTTCGACCGGGGATCTGGGAAGCCAGAAGGCTGCACCAGGCTCCAGTCTTATCTGGCAATGTTTCTACAGCTGGATGCCCTTCCTAATGCCAACCACTCCGTGAGTGTAGTGGGTGCTTTTTACGTGCCACCTGCACAGGTGCCAGGCGAGGCTGGCAACGGCCACGGTCAGATTGGTGTATTTTACGTGCCACCGGCACAGAAGCCAGTCGAGGCGGCGCTGGCATCGGCCACGAGTCTGATAGTGCTTTTAACGTACCACCAGACCAGGGATATATATATATATATATATAGGTGAGAAATCCTTAGAGGCTTTAAATACCTCTAACTTATACATATATATATATGTGTGGAGGCGCAATGGCCCAGTGGTTAGGACAGTGGACTCACAGTCATAGGATTGCAGTTTTGATTCCTAGAGCAGGCATTGTGAGTGTTTATTGAGTGAAAATATCTAAAGCTCCACGAGGCTCCAGCAGGGGGGGGGTGAACCCTGCTGTACTCTTTCACCACAACTTTCTCCCACTCTTTCTTCCTGTTTCTGTTGTACCTGTATTTCGAAGGGCCAGCCTTGTCACACTCTGTGTCATGTTGAATCCACCCGAGAACTACGTTAAGGGTACATGTGTCTGTGGAGTGCTCAGCCACTTGCACGTTAAGAAATGAGCTGTGACATCACAGGTGCCAAGCTGTATCGGCCCCTTTGCCATTTCCTTGGATAACACTGGTGGCATGGAGAGGAGAGGCCAGTATGCATGGGTGACAGCTGGTCTGCCATAAACAACCTTACCCCTGGACTTGTGCCTAGGAGGGTAACTTTCTAGGTGCAATCCCATGGTCAGAATAACACGTAAACGAATAAAAGAATTATAAAAATCATAAAAACATAAATATTGTATAAATTTGTACGAAAACGGATGACAGATGTCGTGGTTGCTAACGGGAGTTGTAAATATGGTTATTACCTGTTGACCTGTGGCTCTCAACTACTCATGTAGGTTCAATACAGGTAAGTTGATTACATGTAGGCATTTTCACATGTATTTGCAAGATATCAATTCTTAGCATGGATTTCCTATCTCTAAACTGAATTTGTGTTTCATTAATCTCTGTAACTTCGAAGCTGCAGAACTCCCATTAGGAGGGGGAAAAAAAGCCAAGCATTCTGACGTATATCTTCGTCTCCTTTATCACTAAGAAATAATGTTATTTACTCATATAAAAATAATAGCGTGCCCGTCATAAAATTACCAGTAGGCAGAAACACTGCCTTTAAAATATATCAGTAAATTCAAGTTTTACTTTGATTTATTCTATGCTGTTCCCTAACGATGCAATAATCAAAGCAATAATGAAATATAGGATCAACATCTCTTCAGTCTTTAAATGTCTGTATGAATTACCTACTGGTGTGTACAGGTTACACTCTCATTCTGATTATATCACTAATAAATAATAATTTATAAAACATTAATAAATATGTGATGTTGAATTGCCCACTGGTGTGTACAGGTGACACTCTAATACCATTCTGATTATATCGCTAATAAATAATAATTTATAAATCATTAATAAATATGTGATGTTGAATTACTTACTGGTGTGTACAGGTGACACTCTAATACCATTCTGATTATATCACTATTAAATAATAATTTATAAATCATTAATAAATATGTGATGTTGAATTACTTACTGGTGTGTACAGGTGACACTCTAATACCATTCTGATTATATCACTAATAGATAATAATTTATAAATCATTAATAAATATGTGATGTTGAATTACCTACTGGTGTGTGCAGGTGACACTCTAATACCATTCTGATTATATCACTAATAGATAATAATTTATAAATCATTAATAAATATGTGATGTTGAATTACCTACTGGTGTGTGCAGGTGACACTCTAATACCATTCTGATTATATCGCTAATAAATAATAATTTATAAATCATTAATAAATATGTGATGATGAATTGCCCACTGGTGTGTACAGATGACACTCCAGTACCATTCTGATTATATTTTTGAAGTACAAGTTACATTTTTCTGATTATACCACTAATAAATGATAATTTATAAATCATTTAACAGATGTATTATATCCACTGGCAAACAGTTAATACAAGGGATATAATCATTTTTACATAGTATTTGGTAGGATTAGGAGTTTGAATTTGAAATCAAGGAATGAGATAAAAGATGCATAGTTTTCATGTATTTATTTATTCATTATTTTTGCTGTTTACTTTTTATGAGGTTTTTAAAATTTCTAGTCTATGGTAGTCATGTATAGCACTCTTTCATCCTTTTTAGAAACTGTCAGCATGGTATAATCTGAAGATTATTAATTAAACTTTTCATGAAGTGAAAAATATACCATCAAATTCTAACTCACTAATTTAGGTATTATTGCTGTGATGCTTGAAAGTGAAAGGAAGGAAAATATCCTAAGAAAATTTACTAAGAAAATATCCTAAGATAGGCATAGGAGTAGCTGTGTGGTAAGTAGCTTACTTACAAACCACATGGTTCTGGGTTCAGTCCCACTGCGTGACACCTTGGGCAAGTGTCTTCTAATATAGCCTCGGGCCGACCAAAGCCTTGTGAGTGGTTTGGTAGACGAAAACTGAAAGAAGTCCGTTGTATATATGTGTAAGTATATATGTGTATGTATATATGTATGTGTGTGTGTATATGTTTGGGTGTCTGTGTTTGTCCCCCCAACATCGCTTGACAACTGATGGTGGTGTGTTTACATCCCCGTTACTTAGCGGTTCAGCAAAAGAGACCGATAGAATAAGTACTGGGCTTACAAAAGAATAAGTCCCGGGTTCGAGTGGCTCGATTAAAGGCGGTGCTCCAGCATGGCCGCAGTCAAAAGACTGAAACAAGTAAAAAAAATAAAAATCCAAAATGTTCATACTCTAATGTCACAGGTAAAAGAAACGAAAAATTCCTGTCCTCGTTTGTAGAAGTTCTTCATGGATGGGTGGGTAAAAATCCAAGGAATTCTTATTGAAACCTCATGAATAAAAGAGTGGAGAATGTGGATAATCCCTTATAGCTGGTTCAGAAGTTTGGTGTTCATGACACGCAGTAACAAGCATCTCTTGGAACACACCTCGATGTGTAAAAAAATCCTCAAAATCTCTCTCTCTCTCTCTGTTTTCATGTTCTCCTCTTGTCTTTCGCTACAGATATTTCTCTACAAAACAAAATCTCTGTCTCTGTTGTCAATACTTCGAAATTATCGTTCGGCTACGTTTATGAATATGTATTGCCATACATAATTGCATTTTAAATTCATTTGATGAGGTCAATAGATCAAAACATGTGTGACCGCCTGTAACAAATATTTAAAATACTATATATGCGTGTCTGTGTGTATGTATATATGTGTGTGTGTGTGTGTGTGTGTGTGTGTGTGTGTGTGTTGTGTGTGTGTGTCTGTGTGTATATATAAATATATATATATATAAAATATATATATTATATATACATAATATATATATGTATATATATATATATGTATAATATATATATAGATATATATATAAACAGATATATAATATAAACATGCATCTTTATATACATACATACCCTTTTACTCGTTTCAGTCCTTTGGTTGCAGTCATATGTTTCTATAAGATATTATATATAACCAAAAAAATGTTTTGCTGAAATTATAATCCCATATATATATATATATATATATATGCATGTATACATCAAGACAGAATTGGAAGTGCATTGTGACTAGCAGTGCATAAAAGCATTTGATTGTCTGGTCAATACTGTGATACTGTGATGTATGTATATACATACATATATTTATATATATATATATATATATATATATATATATGTATATAATGATATATATAATATATGGATGTATAAAGAGAGAGATAGAGACGTGTATAGAAAGCAGTATGGACAGGTATGATAGTAAATAGGATACAACGATATCAAATCGCATATACACTAACTCAAATGTGTAAATTTGCTATAATATATAATAAATGAAACTGAAAGTA
>NW_021833357.1:0-27399 GCF_006345805.1 Octopus sinensis
GTGATACGCAGTGGGACTGAACCCGGAACCATGTGGTGTGAGAAGCAAGTTTCTTATACAGCCACCCCTGCGCCTATAGCGCCACGCCTGCGCCTGTAGCGCCACGCCTGCGCCTATAGCGCCACGCCTGCGCCTATAGCGCCACGCCTGCGCCTATATATATATATATATATATATATATATATAGTATACAGAGAGAGAGAGAGAGAGAGAGAGAGAGAGAGAGAGAGATGGCGTGTCAAACAGGCAGACAGACAGACAGAGAAAGAGAGAGAGAAGGAGCAAGTGGTGTAAAATGTGTTCTCGCCATCTGCGCTGTTCATCAATTTGCTCTCGTTTCAACAAATGGGGGCGATAAACTGGGCCCATGCAGAGCAGAACTGTAAAACCGTTGAACCAGTCGATGCACTTTCTGAGTTCAAATTCTGCCATAGTCTACTCGATTTGTAAACTTGGCCCGTTGATTCTAGTCAACTTATGCGCCTTTAATGGTCTCCATTCTGTCTACTAAACTGCAAGCATTTACTTATGAAGAATTCAATTTATCGAAGTCTTGGACAAGTAAAGCCGTAGCTTTGTTGCTGTTCATTAAATTTCCATTTGTGTTATAATTATATCTATTTTTGATGCTAATATTTTGATCTCAGTAGTTACAATTTTAACCCAAGTTTTAGCGGAAAATTTAGACCACCAGATCAATTTTTTAAACAAGCTTAACAAAAGTTATTCAACAAGTGATGATGGTTGATCCGTCGGAAGTTTTATAGTAATCTAAATTGTATAGAAGCTCACCTAAACCACATTTGTTACCAACCCTAAGACATATCAATTGAAAGTTAACATGTTCTTATTACTACTGCTAAGTTACGGAGACGTAAACACACCAACATCGGTTGTCAAGCGATGGTGGGGATCAAACACAAATATACACACACGTACACACAGATACATATATATTTATATTTATATATACGACGGGGTTCTTTCAGTTTCCGTCTACCAAATCCACTCACAAGGCTTTGGTCGGCCCGAGGATCTATAGTAGAAGACACTTGCCCAAAGTGTCACGCAGTGGGACTGAACCCGGAACCATGTGGTTGTTAAGCAAGCTACTTTATTTCAAAATTTTTGCCTCAAAGGCATGACACAGAGTAGCTTGCGTCCTAGACAGAAACATTGATGAGGTGAATGATGAAAAAAGAATGATGAAAAAATGATGGGGGAAGACAAAAAACGCCCGCCGATTTTTTGCTTCTCTAAAACATTATTCTCTTCTTTTTTTTTCACAGTAAAAAGACGAAACGAGGTATTGAACCTCTTACAATTATTGGCCCAAGAGTCCAGTTAAAAATTGGGGCGTTAAGCCTCTTAAACACATTCAATAAATATGAAATATTCTACAATAAACATTGTAACACTGAGGCTTTTCAAACTCTTGTCACTATTCCTCCCCAACATCGCTTGTGCCCGTATACTCCGCCATCACCCACGCCTCATTGAAGACCAAGGCGGTTTCCGAGTCGGCACACCCGGCCAAAAGCGATATTCCTCATTGAGTCCCTGCAGCCTACGCATCACTGGCAACGTGATCTATAGCTATCTGCGGAGGCCATTCGGGATGCTGAATGAAGATTAAAGGTACTCCCTTATGGTGCTTTTCCACCACCTCTCCTACTTCTCCGCCTCTGTAGAAGAATACCAATAGTCCGTCTTCCTCTGGGTTCGAGGTAGTGAATTCTACAGTTGGCGGCACAATTCCTGCCAACGGTGTCTCTTCCCCAGCCGGTGGCACAACCCCTACCAGCAAGGTTCTGGACATTCCGGTGCTATGTCACCGACTGCTGGCAATGTCACGTTTCTCTTCCTCTTCCTCTTTTTTTCTTCTCAACTGAGGGAGGGTGCGTCTCCTCCGTGACCGGGAGATTCGCCTCCCCTACCTCATCCCTAGGATCCTTCGGTGAGCACCCATTGTAACTCACCTTTTTCCTCTTGCGGTCTTTCTTTGAGAAATCCTCCGCCTCCTCGGTCGCCTTCGTTCCTTCTTCTACAGAGGTCTCAATCAACTACTCCAGGATTTGCTTTGTTCCTGAAGACAGTTTTTTCTTTATATGGCCAGGCTCCAGGCACCGATGACACCTGGTAGGGGGCAACCCTCAAGAATCACCGTGTAGCTGCACCCGGCCATTTTCAAAAAAATCTGGCATAACCAGATTCATAGCTGATTGGGTCCACAGAGTCAGCTTTTGACCCAACCCAATCAGCCGCAGGAAAAATTTTCACATTGAGGAGCATGGCTCCGCTACCACCCAGACCCCGACGGATAGTATCATCTATCCACTCCGGTTCAATTCTGGGTGGCAAATCACAGACCCAACCCAAATTTCAAAAAGAAAAGAGAGAATGCAAAAGGAAACAAAAGGGAAGAAGAGAAAAAGCAAACAGTTCAATAGAGTGAGTCACAATAGAAGAAAACAACAGTTCAACAAAACACAGCAAAAAAAATCGTCTGAGCATTCAGGTACTCTAAGCTCTATGGTACACCGATTAGAACCTGGACTGCTCCACTTGAAATACAGCTTTCAAATTATTGGTAAACGTTGTTGTAAAAACACGCACTATTCACAAACAGCGAATAACTTTTGGTGGCAGGATATGCCCCCAAACTATACCTCTCACAATGAGAAAAAATTTCCACTTAATGTGGACACTTGAAATACAGATTTCCAATTATTTATAAACGTAGTTGTAAAAACACACGCTATTCACAAAAATGAACAACTTTTGGTGGCAGGATACGCCCCCAAACTATACCTTTCCCAATGAGAAAAAATTTCACTTAATGCGAACAATATTGCTGAACTGCAAGCAGACCAAAGTTCTGAGTCCAGTGAGGACTCCTTGTTTGTAAAAAATATTACCACAGACAACGAGCCCCACTGGGCCCAAGAGACAAAAGCCTTATCTTGCAGTAGCTACTTTTTCGTCAGCTAAAACACCGCCGGCTATCTTCTTCAGTGCACAACACAATGACGCATGCGTACACTGACAACAAAGACTCATGGGAAGTAAGCAAGCTACTTACCATACAGCCACTCCTGCGTCTGGCAGCATTTCGTTCGTATTTACGTGCTGAATTCAAAAATTCAGCCGAGATCGACTTTACCTTCCATCCTTTCGGAGTCGATAAATTAAGTACCAGTGAAACACTGGGGTCGATGTAATCGACTAGTCCTCTCACCCCAAATTTCAGGCATTGTCCCTTTAACAGAAAGGATTATTACTGACAAAATTAAGGTGACAAGTTGGCAGAATTGTTAGCGTGCCGGTCAAAATGCTTAGCAACACTTCATCCGTCTTTACGTCCTGGATTAGAATGCTGCCGAGGCCGACTTTGCTTCCTAAATACACAAATGTATGTAATATACTGTATTACCTCTGTGGGCATTAAATAAATGTCCATCATAATGTCACTGGAAATTAGATTGTGCAGTAACAGCTCTGTAAATCGCAGCAAAAGATAGGCTTATTTTGTCCAATCCTTTTATCAATCTACTACCTTTATGACACAGTGTAAATTTGGAATGTTTCATTATCCTGAAGTATTGAGTTCGATGACCTATCTGGGTTTCGATGAAGATATAAGTGTTCACGCTATGAAATATAGAAATCATAATGCTATTTACTAACACACAAGAACCAAATTTTATTGCTTGTGCTAAATAAAATATGGACAAACCACAAAAGCTATGTTTGGAAGGCAAGTTGGTATGGAGCGTAAAGAAAGGTACAAACTTTCGGTCAGTCGAGTAAAACAGTTTCGTTTCCCAATTCAAGCTAATTAGTTTTATTAATAACATGAACACTTCAAGACTTCGTGCATTATTTTACATCAATAAATGATTATAATCATCCGATCAAATCAATTTCTGCCATGTTCCATTCATGAACTCATTGGAATTCTCCTAGGCATTTACTGCCTTAATAAATGCGACCTTCCATTTTCAAGAGGGTAGGTCCAATTTGAAGATTTGTTGCCGTTTCTAGATCTAACGACCATGCTGAGGCTGTTTTCGCGTTGGCTTGCTGGTGATAGTGTTAATCCTACTATTTACTATCAAAGCCTTTTCCGTTGCTCACCACTTGGATTGTCATGCACTTTAAATAAATTTTCTTCAATATATGGACAACTTTTATCGTAAATGATAATTAAGTAGAGCTAAATATAGTTTGGTAAATGCGTCATTCATTTGTTCATAGTAATACAATTCGCAAAGGTCTGAGAAGAAAGCCATTTTGGTGAAGATTTTTTTTTCAAATTATACTAACAAGTGTTGAACACGGCATTATGGAAAGATAACGAAACTGTGAGATTTAAAGTAGCGTATTTTTTCCAGTGACGAGCTGTTAGTGTTTTTTTTTGTGAAACCTATGCACAGCTTAGTGAACTGAGCTACTTGAGAAGATAGATAGACAGACAAACAGACAGACAGACAGACAGACAGACAGAGGGTGAGAGAGAGAGGGAGAGAGAGAATCTTGGTCACAAACGCAGTGCAGTGTTGATCAGAGAATGAAAAATATTGGCCTCGTGGATTCTTTTTATGAGTTTGTGAGAGGAAGAAGGGCAGCACCAATTATTTGGCAGGGCTTCCAAGGGTGGTTGAGAGTAAGGGAAAAGAAAACAGCAACTTAATAAGATACCGTTTCATCCTCAGATCATAGACAAATATTTGTGATACAGTGGAATCTGCTAATAGCACCAAGAGAGTCGGTTGGTTGTGTCAAATAGGACAGGCAGAGATCATCTGGCAGGCATACATTCAGTTTCTATCAACCAAGTTTCACTAACAAGGCTTGAATGAACCCAGGGCTTCGACAGAAAGCACTTGTCCCAGGTGACGCGCAGTGAGGGACTGAACCCGAAAAGAGATTGCTGTCTTTAACTTTATTGACTGTTACCACCCGCGCTCTTTAAAGATAGTTTAGTGAGTTACTAAAATGTCTTAATTCCAAACACAGTTAACAAATAATCTAGTTAATGTAAATAGAATTATTTTTATTTACGAGTCTGTCTTAAGATTGGCGTCATTGGGACATTCACGTAGACATTAAGTGCACACAACTGAGACTTATTAATTAAATAAACCTTGTCTGCTTTCGCTTTTTAATACCACAGTAATAACAACAATAACAACAACAACAACAATATCGTTTCTTTTCCTTCTTCATTCTTCTTTTTCTTCCACGTTGCTTTCTTATCGTCAAGGGAGTGTTTCAAATTATTTGGGAAAGTTTCAAGTCAGCCGATACAAGGAAATAAATAATACAGGTCGAATAATGGCCCCTGATTCTGTTAGTAAAGGCCATTCTCACTTTCTTGATCTTATTGCCGGCTAATTGTCTTATAGTTTGGATGTCATTTAGATAAGCTTAAATTAAGACGGAGCCGGAACAGTTTTATGACGAAGGCGATTTTGAAGTAGTGGACATTGACGAAATTGATGATGATAAGGAAGAGGGGAAGGTGAAACAGAAAGGGGGGGTGAGGAGGAAGTGGTGGAGAAGGAGAGCGAGAGAAAAGTCTGAAAAGCATAATGGAGATGATGAGGATGATGTTGAGAGCAAGAAGACGAAAGTAAAATAGGAGATTATCGATAAGAGTTTTAAAATGAAAATTAAAAGATAGATAATAATGAAGTTTTCCTTACAATAGATACGAAGTCTGAAATTTTGGGGAGAAGTCTGGTTGATTACATCAACCCCAGTGCTTGATTGGTACTTTTTTATCGAAAGGTTAAAAAAAAAAACAAAGTAGGCCTCGGCAGAATTCGAACGCAGAACACAAATCCAGAGAAAATACCGCTACGCATTTTGTCTGGGCCGCTAATGATTCTGCTAGCTCGCTCCCTTAATAATAATAATTGCTTCAAATTTTGGAACAAAGGCTGGTGAGTAAGTCGATTACTGGTACTTATTTTATCGAACCCGTAATGGATACAAGGCAAAGTCGACCTCGGCGGAATTTGAACCCAGAACATAAATCCGGAGAAATGCTGCTAAACATTTTATCTGATGTACTAACGATTCTGCTAGCTTGCTCCTTTAATTATAACAATAATACTTTCTACTATAGGCACAAGGGGGACAAGACTGATCGATTACATCGAACACAGAACTCACCTGGTACTTATTTTATTTACCAAGAAAGAATGAACGGCAAAGTGGACCTCGGCGGAATTTGAACTCAGAATATGAAGATTCCGAAGAAATGCCTGTAACTATTTCGTCCGACGCGCTGATAATAAAACGTAATCATAAAAGCGACGTGAACAATTATGATAATAGAAAAGTAGTTGACGACTTAAAATTTAAGAATGAATGAAATTTTTTGAGGAAAAAAGAGAAGATAACGGGGAAAAATTATATCAACGGAGATAACAAGCTATTACGGAGACGGCACATACACAAAACTACATCCATACACACAAACACACACACACATACACACACATACACACAGACACAGAAGCACAAGTTCTCGTAATCAGCGAAATTTTAATGAATTTATCTATATTAATGTTATCTGATTACGTCTTCATTATGATAAATATAATCTTTCATTAGGGGAAGAGAAGACGAGTCTACTTCCGGTTTACTCGTCTGCGTTTAAATCGAATTTTTCCTCACTCTTGTTTCTAATACACACACATTATATGTATGTATGCATGTATGATATATATATATATACACACATATATAATATATATATACATATATATATATATATATATATATATATATACATATATATCTTTCTATATATATATATATTATATATACATATATATATTATAATATATATATATATTATACATAATATATATATACGTATATATATAATATACATGTATATGTATATATATATATATATATATATATATGTATATATACATATATAATATATATATATATATGTATATACATATATATATATATTATATACATATATATATATTAGAAAACCTGGAAGATATTCTTCATTTAAAAACATAAAAAGTTATGGAATTTATGGTCTGTTATTATTATCTAAAGAATGATTTAGTTAACTAATCTGAAAGGCGCTTTAACTACATTATATAATTATGCAGAATTGAAGCTAAACGTAGACTTTATCAAGGATTTTATCGAGAAAACGATTAAATTATTTAACGAAGGGAAGGATGCTTGTATTAGAACTAATTAGTATACTTCATAATTTCAATAGAGTTGTTGCTGTTTTTGCTGTATATTTTTTTAGGTTTTAGGTTGTAAGTTTGGTTAGGTCAATGTTTTCTACCTCAAATTTCATGTATGTGGCACACACAAACACAGGCACGCAAACAGATACACACACGCAAACATGAACATATAAGTGTTGTGTATGTGTGTGTGTATGTGTGTGTGTGTGTGTGTGGGTGTGTGTGTGTGTGTGATTGAGTATGTGTATGTCTGTATGTTTGTGGTACGTATGTAGTACACACACATATACATATATATATAGAGAGAAATATGTGTATATGTATATATATATATATATATATATATGCATAGAGAGAAATATATGTATGTGCGTGCTTGTGTGTGTGTATGTAAGAATTAGATATATATGTCAGTAAGTATGTATGTAAGCTCAGATAAAAACACGAGTGAGCTTGTGTGTGGGTTTTCAGATTTATATAATGCGTGCATATATTGCATACAGATACTTCTACATACATTCATACATACATACATATATACATACATACATACATAAACACAGACATACAGACACACACACACACTTGTATATAAGATATATTCACACTTGCGTATTCTAAATAATATATATTTATACATATAAACATTTCATGTATTATTTATACATAACGCATATATATATATATATATATATATATATATACATACATCTCTCTCACTCTCTCTCTCTCTCTCTCTCTCTCTCTCTCTCCATATATATATACATACAGAGAGAGAGAGATGAGAAAGAGAGCGAGAGAGATGAGAAAGAGAGCAAGAGAGAATCCCTCTAAGCAACATGTCTCCTTGCTTTTCATTTTCTAACATTAGCTTCGGAATATTCAACCGAATATTCCGACTTTAACTTTGGTCCCTCAGAGTCGATAAAATAAGTACCAGTTGAACACGGGGGACGATGTTATCGATTAACTTCGTCCGCAGAAGTTTCAGGCCTTGTGCCTATAGTAGAAAGTATTGTTAGCTTCGGGGAACATGCTTAGCTTTGTTTATCCCTGTTCGCTTCATCCTAAGTTCAATTTTCGCCGAGGCAGCTTTATATTTCATTCTTCTGGGATCGATGTATATATTCTTTTATTCTTTTACTTGTTTCAGTTATTTGACTGCGGCCATGCAGGAGCACCGCCTTGAAGGGATTTAGTCTAGGACTTATTCTATCGGCACTTTTGCCGAAGCGTTAAGTTACGGGGACGTAACCACGCCAACACCGGTTGTCAAGCAGTGATGGAGACATAAACACGGACACAAACACACACACAGACACGCACGCACACACACACACACACGCACGCGCATATATATATATATATATATATACACAATGGGTTTCATTCAGTTTCTGTGTATAGTAGAAACACTTGACCAAGGTATTGCGTAGTGGGACTGAACCCGGAACCATAAGGCTGGGAAGCAAGCTTCTTACTACACAGTCACACCTCGAAATGAAAACTTTACTCAATAGTATCGACTAATTCCCTTCCCTGGAAATGCATGTCCTTCTGCGTAATTTAGAATCCATTATTTTTCTGTTGCTTCACTCAACTAGTCTTATGTTCGGCTCAGTTCTGCAATTGCTCACAGGTTGATACCTGTCTATTCCAATATGTATTCGTACGAATTGCGAATTAAGTTGTATACTGCAGCGAATGTTATCAAGAGATTTGATTGGTAACTCGGTTATGTTGACCAGCAGAGTCACATGTGCTTAGACACATGCACTATACAACTGGAAAACAGCAAAAGAATAGTATGTTTGAGGGAGTATCTAAGCAAGTCCTGATAGAAATACTAGCCAAATTTTTAAGAAATCACATCCTCACATCTTTGAAATATGTGATATGTATAACATCTTACCTTACCATTATATTTATATTTATATTTTTATCTAGTTTCAGCTCACGAGCTGTGGCCATGCTGGGGCACCTGGCTCTTTCATTTAAATATTTGTACAAATGAAAGAGTCGCACTTTAAATATCAATCGATTTAGTTTACTAAACGCAGTCTGTTGTTTTAGCTATCATGTAGCGTCATGTCAACGTCTATACACACAATATATAACTGAAAAGATTGCAAAAAATTCATCTGCTCTGGGTCAATAAAATAAGTACCAGTTGAAAACTGGAGTCAATGCAATCGACTTAGCCCCCTTCACGAAATTGCTGTCCTTTACCAAAATTTGAAATCTATATCAAGCCTTTAGGATGACGACTGACGTGGGACAATATAACAAATTTCATTTGCAAAGAGAGACCACTCGATACGATTACTCAAACTGCTATAATAAACACACACACACACATACATATATATATATACATGCATACATGTGTGTGTGTGTGTACGGTAACGCATTTTGCCACTATAACATGGTTGTTCTATAAAGAACAATGCTAATACATATTAACCCCAGGAAAACGTTCTTTTTCAGTGCTTACCGACGCACAACTTGTGTCCGATATATTGTGAGTAAGGGACCGAATCACTCCCCTTCAGCTTGGCAAGACCAGTAGTCCATGGCTTCTGGGTCTTTACCCTTTATCGGTACTGGACACCTGCCTGCTAGAGAAGGCAGTCAATCTGATTGATGGCAGCTGAAAAAGATGGTTTCCTGGGGTTTCAATGTAGTAATATTGTTCTTTATAGAACAGCCATGTTATAATGGCGAAAGAACGTTACTGCCTTATATCTCATTTGTTACTACTTATATCTCATTTAGAGATTTTAGTACTAGCTATTTTGTTCGTTGCGAGATCATCGGCCGTCTGTCACTTCTCTGTTTATATAATGTGAGTAGGGACACTTGACTGCCATCTCTAGCAGGCAGGTGTTCAGTACCGATGAAGAGTAAAATCCCAGAAACCATATATATATATATAATATATATATATATATATATACTTTATTATTATGAAAGCTGCAAAAACATCACAAAAATATTTCAATAAACTGTTCCATTCTCAATCTAATCTGTCCGATGAACGGGAACGTGAAACTCTGAATAGCAGTTTTTTGTGTTATTTTTGTGATGTTTTTGCAACTTTAATAATAATAAACCATATTACTCTACCTCCGGTATTCCAGTACTATTTTTTCCCATCTTGTTTCACATTTATGTGCTTACTTTGATATATATATATATGTATCTTACTTTTGCGAAGGTTCGGTAGGTAGGTAGGTAGTAGCAGATCTGAAGAAATATTTACTATGAGGGATGTTGTTTCCGGATTTTGGTTGTTTAAGCAGCATTAGCAAAGAAGAAGAAGAAGAAGAAGAAGAAGAAGAAGAAGAAGAAGAAGAAGAAGAAGAAGAAGAAGAAGAAGAAGAAGAAGAAGAAGAAGAAGAAAGAGAAGGGAGTGGTATGATAGTAGTAAACTGTACGTAGAGTCTTCTTGAATGGCCGAGTGACCTAATATTTGCGTAGGTATTATTCTAAGACCCTTGTAATAGTGTCATCTGTGATTGAAGCATTCAAAAGAAGTTTATATTTTGCGATAAAATATGGTTCTTTGCTAATGCGCTGATTATAGGTTGTATTGTCCCTAAATTTATAGAGGGGAAACATTTCGAAGTTGGATTGTTCGTTAGTGACGCAAATGTCGATGTGTTCGCTAAATACTATTTTTCTGTATTCCTGAATTTTAATCTGGGATCTATGTAGGGTCTTCCTTTGACGTAGACTGTTTTTGGTTTGGACTATGTTTTGCTCTCGACACTCTGAGAAAGTTAACACATATTAGGTTTACCAAAACACATGTGAAACTGTTTTTCACTGTAAAACGTTGAATTTGTTTGAAGAACAACTCCAATCTCTCAATTAGGTTGACGCATATACAACAATTAGGTCTTCCACATTTTTACTGACGGTTTCAATGTTGTTCATGAGTATATTTGGGCTTGTGTTAGAAGACGTTTCATTAACTTGGGTTCTCTTTTTCTCTTTATAATGAATGGTGTGCGTTTGGAAGGTTAGATTCATTCTGTGGTCTCTTTTTAATAGAGGTATGATCTGGAGGATGGTGTCGAAGACTTCATTGTTAAAGGGGTTATTTGTGGTTATGTATGGTTGTAAATGCTTCTTTAATTTGGGATGACTCAGTTCGTGGATGTTGAGTTGCAGGACACGTTGAAAGCCTATGTCAATTAGTGATGGTGGGTAATTCCTGCTGATGAGTGTATCTTTAGCACATGTAGATGTGTGTCCCTGGTGCTAGTATTAGAAACTATAGTACAAATGCTTCTTTCCAGGATGAAAAGGATATTCATTCTAGTGTATTTGGTGTGACATGAGTTGAACGGTGGATATTACTTGGAGTCCGTAGGCTTAAAGTATATGTCTATTTCTCTTTTATTGTTGGATTTCTTAATGGGAATGTCGAATAATGGAAGTTGTTGATGGCTGTATTCCGTCGTAAATTGAATATTTATGTCAAGTCCATTTAGAAGTGCTTGAAATTCTTTAAGTCTCTTTATACTTTCATGCCAAAGAATGAAGCAGTCATCCAGGTATCTCTTTCAGTTATTTTCTATGTAGAGGGAGAATGGGTTGCCATACTTTTCTAGTACCTTACGATAAAGACTAATTTCTAGATATCTCATGATTAGGTTAGCAATCGATAGAAGTTGTCTTTGAAGACGAAGAAGTTATTCTTCACGATGAACTTTAGCCCTTCTATTACGAATTCTTTTATGATGTGGTGTGGGAGTTCATTGGAATAATTCTCTAGACAGAATTGGATTGCCTCTATTCCTAGGCTGACTACATCGAAGGATACTAGTAGGATGTCTTTATTTATTGTTTCAGGAAGTTGATTGAGCATATCTAGGTCGACTCTTATGTAGCTTTTGATATGCTTGAAGAATGGTTTTAAGAGGGTGTCTGAAAAGTTACTGAGGCGGTAGGTTTCGCATGTGGGGCCTGCTTTTATAGGTCTTAATTTGAGGTCTTATACACACACATATATATATATACATACATATAATAGAAAACTATAAGTTGCTTTAATTTATAACAATGAGACTCAAACTTTTGGTTCGCGGTTGAATGGCACAATCAGTATAAAGCATCGGGCCACAATTCGTCTTGGATGAGAAGTATTTTGTAGCTTTCAATAAAAGTTGTTGTTTTTTTTTCTGCTTAGCGGTATTTCGTCTGCCATTACGTTCTGAGTTTAAATTCCGCCCGAGATCGACTTTGCCATTCGGGTTCGATAAATTAAGTACTAGTTGCGTACTGGGGTCGATTTAATCAACTGGCCCCTCTCCCAAAATTTCAGGCCTTGTACCTATAATAGAAAGGATTATTATTATTATTATTATTATTGTCATTATTATTATTATTATTATTATTATTATTATTATTATTATTATTATTATTATATTATTATTATTATTATTATTATCATCATCATTATTATTTCTATTTTGCTTTTCAGAGGTCTCGATTTCACTTGTTCCTGGTAATTCTGTAAGAGCACACAACAACCTGTTGTCAAGGATCTCACAGGGTCTTTTTCTACGAACTTAACTCCCAAGTACCCACTTCAAAATCAGTAAGTCATAGTTAGACTTACTGAATAAATATTACTAGATGTTTCTAGATCAAATGACAATAAACAGCCTATTTGGCAGCATATACAAATTATTATTAACACTATTACGTATTAAATATTAATTCATTAAATGGCGGCGAGCTGGCAGAATCGTTAGCACGCCGGACGAAATGCTTAGCGAAATTCTACCGAGGTTGACTTTGCCATTCATCCAATCGAGGTCGATAAAATAAGTGCCAGTTGAACACTGAAGTTGATGTAATCCACTAGCTCCCTCTCCCAAAACTGCCGACCTTGTGAAAAAATTGAAAATCTATAATAATAATAAATTGCTTGGTACTAAATATACTAAATATGTTAAAAGACAAAGAGAAATTTGGCTAAAATCTTAAAATAATATTCGGGCAATTTTCTTGTATTGAATTTTCATTGCCATCCAAAATAAATGCTTCCTAAGTACATATGTAATTTTATATTTCTTTTCATGCTATAAGACATTCAATTTCAGGCTAAGCCGTAATACCACATGATCTACAGATCGATTATGGTCGATGACAACATATTTTATTGATTGCCACGAATTTTAACAATTATCTAAGAAAAAGAGACAAAGGTGGACGAGCTGGGATTTGAACTAAGAAATTAAAGAAACGTACGTATCAATTAATGAGATCTTTTTCGACGCTCCTCTAATTTAGACACCGGTGCATATACATATATACATTTACACAGATATGTATATATATAATATATATATATATATATATATATATATATATATATATATATATATATATAAGCATATGTATATATATATATATATATATATTTATTTATTTATACATATATACATATATGTATATATATATATATATATATATATATATATATATACACATATATACACAAATATGTACATATATACATAAGTATATACACATATATCGGTATACATGCTTGTATATATTTGTATATATATGCTTGTATATGTGCTTGTATATATTTGTATATATATATAAATATATAGATAGATAGATAGATAAATAGATAATATAGGTGTGTATATATGTATGTATCAATGTATATATATATACACGAACGCACGTATGTACGCATGAATGCATGCATGCATGTAAGTGCGTGTATGCGTATGTATGTACTAATGTAGGATATACGTATATTACAAACGCATATACACGATGAACGAAATGTAATACGAGAAAGGGTTTGAAAACTGTCAGTAAAAAAGGCCAGCAAAGGGAGAACTAAAAAAATGTATAAGTATGTCGCCAATATTTCGTTTCTATTTCTTTGATACGATTAATATGGACACTACTTACTCATACGACATGCAAACCATGGACGCCATATTTTTTTCATTTTATTCATTTCTACTTTGTTTTCTTCTTCGTATTTCATTAATATCCAAGATTTTCTGCATCACTAAAAATTGACATGGTGATATGTCTTTCGATTTTTTTCATTCATACTCCTTTTCCCTTTTACCTAATTTGAAATATACAGTGTAATTAGAAGCAAATTTAAAGACATTTATAGAAATAAGACCACACCCGTCAAAAATCCTTTGGTTAGTTTACTTGGAAGTAAATAAGGAAATGAAGAAAAATGTCTGCGTATTAGAAGAATAAATTTGTTTATATGAGGATTCATTTGATATTGTTTGAAATATCTTCTCATTTTTTTCTTCTTCTTGTTAATGTTGTTGTTGATGACACGGTTCGTTTGAAAATTAACTGACCTTTCACATCTTATTTCTTATGACATTGTAATTTTTCAAATTAGTTCAAGCACTTTCTTTTTATCTCCTGCTCCTAGAAATTTCAAAATAAATATGTAAAAAAATGAAATAAGGCAAGGAAATCAAACAATACACATACATGTTGTGTCACTATTTCCCATGTATGTATATATATATTTTATATATGTATATATATATATAATAATATATATATATTATATATATGTATGTATGTATGATATATATAAATGTATGTATGTATGAATAATTGTCTATATCAAAACGTAGTAATGTGATTTATTATATACTCTTGCATATATAATATAAATAAAATGGGTGATGGATATAGGGACGAGATATCTATATATGTATAGAATATATATAATTGTATATATATATATATATATATATATATATATATATATATATATATTATATATATATATATATATATATATGCATGTATTGTTTAAATATGTATTATATACATTTATACATAATATATATATATGAATATACTTACATATATATGTGTATGTGTATATATATATATATATATGTGTGTATATATCTTTATATATATGAGTGTGTATGTGTCTGTGATATGTGTGGTTGCTGAGATATATGTTTTTTTGTTGTAAGGGAATATGTAAGTGCTTTTATACTTTTGCGCGTGTTTATTTACATTGATATACACGTATATAGGCCTGTATGTCAAAATATATCTGCGTGTATGTGTGTGTGCGTGTGCGCGCGCTTGGGTGAATGTTTGCGTATGTATACATAAATGCATGTATAAAAGTTGCTAAAAGTGAGCATGCGTGTGAGTTTGATGAGATTTTGTTAACAGAGTAAATACGAAATAATTTATATTGACCCTTAAATTTATTTCCCCATCAATTTCTGAAAGTTATTTCATAATCCCCTTTGATCCTTTTCGGAGGACTGGGGGATAGGACTCGTTTAAAAACACACAACTGAATAGCATTTTCTCCCGTCTTTTTCTATTTTCTGATTGCATTATAAATGTTTATCCAGCCATTGTATGTATATAAAAAGTTTAAGAGAGTGTCTGAAAGTTGTGTTAAAAAGATAAATAAAAGAGTAGGGATACTGAAAAACAGAGAAGAAAGATGGAGACGTAGATATATAAACAGGTCGTAGCCAGCTATATGTATCGATAGATAGGCAGATAGAAAATGGATAGGCAGACAGACAGAGAGACAGACAGGGAGATGGATGGATATATGGATACGTAGATAGACAGACGGACAGACAGGCAGATAGATTGATAGATAGACAGACAGACAGACAGATAGATAGGTATATAGATAGGTTTCTTTATTGGCCACACAGGGCTGCACACAGATGGGACAAGTTACAAGGTAGAGCTTTTCTTTTGGGGGATAAAAAAAAAGGGTGGCGTAGGTTTTCGATCAAAAGGGATCGTAAAAGGGAAAAAAGAACAAAAAAAAGGAAAAGAAAAAAAGAAAAAAGGAAAAGGAACAAAGGAAAAGAAAAATGAAAAAGAAGAAAAAGGAGGAAAAAAGGGGAAGAGGAAAAAAAACGATCAATAGGGATCGCGTATCACAGTGTCATGATGTATGGTGTAAAGGGGAAAGCAGTAAGGTTTATCGGTGGGAAGAAAAGCCTACGAAAAAGACCACGGTAACCTTGGTCAATATTGTTATATGTTACCACATTGTTTGCAAGTGGGTAACCCTCTGTTTTCAATTTCTGGGTTCATAGGATTATGCTCAAGGTGGCTTCGTCATTCATACGTGCCATCCTTGCTACATTCACCATCCTCTTTTTTTAAACATTCGCTAGACAAAACTTGCCTCTCTACTCTCACTTTCCTTTTCAAGAGGTACTTGAAGAAGTTGATGAGAGATTGACCAGAGAGGAAAGTGTTTGTCTCCAAGATAGATAGATAGATAGATAGATAGATAGATAGATAGATAGATAGATAGATAGATAGATAGATAGATAGATAGATAGATAGATTAGATGTGCGATGCTTTATAAAAGTGTATGTGAATGTGCGTGACCTAGTGGCTAGGATTTGACCTGGAGACAATAGGGTCGTAGTTTCGATTTATGGATTAGGCAGTGCATTTCATTCCATGTTATCACACTCTACTCAGTGAAATTGTGGTACGCCTTCTCTCCTTTCATCTTTCACTTTGTACATCAAGGTCGGGTGGGCCCATGATGTCCCTGTGTTAGCCTGCGAATATACAAAAACCTAAAATAATAAAACCAGAAGCTAAGGTCTGGTATGACAAAATAATTGCCCCTTGTATATACACGAATATATGCACACATATATATATATACACACACATTTATTTATAATATATATATATATATATATACATACACACATATATATATATATATGTATGTATATATGTGTGTATATTTATATATATATATATATTGGCCTGCTCGCTTAGCCAGCGGGGTGGCGTCATTCGAAGGCTAAAACAATGCGAACGCATTGTGATCAGCGATGTGTAACAACATATGATGGTCTGGTCGGTCACGTAATCACTTGATCACGTGATATATATATATAATGTATATATGCATATACATACATATATATTTATAGATGGATAGATATATGATAGATATATACATATACAATATTATATATATATGACTGCTTTTACGTTATCAAAGATAAACATTAATTGAAGGATCACTCAATACATTTAAGTGCTATATCAAATACAATTAATTAATTTCAACAAGAAGGAAATGTCCGACGGTGACTTGGAACTTTTGGCTTTGTTGCTTCTCTTAGGTTAATAGTCTGCCGAAAGCAACAAAGCCGAAACTGACAAATTCAGTTTGTGAGCCTTGCTTTGCTGTTCCCAAAACAACGATGTGCCCCAGATATTTTGAGTTTACAAGAACAAGCAAAAGGATTTATGTCAGTTTATCCTTTCACTTCATTTATTTGTTTACTCAGCATTATTTCTTTATGATTACCGAAGAGATATGTTGCATTTGTGTGTATTTTTCTTAAGAATTTCAGACGTTACAGAATGTCCACATTGATTACGGACTTCATCCGTCTCTTAACCTCTTAGTCAGTAACTTCCCATCAGGTCGCGCTATCGTGGCAAGGGCTTATGGTTCTTTTTCTTTGCTACATTTAGGCAACTCTATTGTTCCCCAGGGTTCGATTTTGTTCCTCACCCTCATTTTCCTATACATCAATAACTTACAATCTGTCACGACCCACAACGCCTACACCGTCAAAGATGACCCGACTTTTAAGTTTTCTCTAAATTTCACAAACCATATATCAGCCCCTCACTGCCAAGATGCAACATAACATGTCACCACTAATTCTATAAAAAGATAAATTTAACTTTCTCTAATGGTGCCATTTCAGTCTTCTCTCTTTCAACAGCAAAACACCACAAGCAATGTTTTGTACCAATCACTTTTAAACATGATCGATAGTTAACTGATTCCTTCACACCCGCTCCAAATATGAAACCTCACAATCACTGACAATCTTACCTGACGAAGCGATATCCTTCTTACTCGTAGGCTGTACCAAAAGTAATGCCAAAGTCGGCATAACGTTTTATAAGCTGACATAAGTCAGTCAAATTGCTCATAAGTACCTACTGCGTGGGTTGTCACCAACACTAGTTTCCTCCTCTCTAAAATTCTTGATGCATTTATGCACATTACTTTGTTAATGGTGTCATCTACGTAAACAAGTTGTAACTTTCTGTGGATGTGGGACACTTCGCACCCATCCTTCGTGTAGAATCTAATGGCGGAACGTTGCTTCTGCTTGGAATCCATTATCTTGCGTGGTGTGAAGAACAGAAACAAAAGTTATTATCGAAAAAGCGTTGCTCTACCAAGACGTATAATTTGAACAGTTTATGTCAGTTAATAAAAACAGTTTTTACTACGTTGACACTATTTATATTATCCTCGTGACTGGGTCCCTATCCTGGGGTCTGGTATTATGGTGTCTGACAATTGTTGTCAATTCAAAAAGCTTAAGCAAGGTTCACAATGGATTATTACTGCCACTCCTGGAAAAGTGCTACACCGTACCAGAACAGATACAATTACACTCAGTAGTGCAGACAACGAAGCATGCAGTAAGAATAACAATATTGACTAATAATAATTGGGAGAGTAAGATGGAGATTCTTGTAGTGGTGATGGTGGGGGGTCATGGTGGTGGTGGTGGTGGTGATAATGATTATGATGATGATGTGATGATGATGATGATGATGATGATGATGATGATGATCTACACACATACAAATGAAACATCCTATATATAAGAGGGTATATTGCAGAAACGTTAGTACACCGAGCGAAATGCTTAGCGGTATTTCGTCTGCCGTTACGTTCTGAGTTCAAATTCCGCCAAGGTCGACTTTGCCTTTCGGGGTCGATAAATAAAGTACCAGTTTCGCACTGGGGTCGATGTAATCGACTTAATCCCTTTGTCTGTCCTTGTTTGTCCCCTCTATGTTTAGCCCCTTGTGGGCAGTAAAGAAATATATATATACAAGAGGGTATACATAAACTAAAATTTGAGACTGATTTTCACAAATTAGCATCTCTCAGACATTAATAGAAACACATACATCCTTAAACACATACACACAGACACGCATGCACACATACACAATTACACACACGCACGTACACTACCTCGATATAGACCAATTTGTTAACAAAAAAAAATGGTTATATGCTTGCTGATATTCCGGACAGTTACAGTCACATAAACGCAACTAAGTTTGCCAAACAGTTTAATATAGATCTGATGGGGATGACAATCATTCCTCTCGATATCAATCATTTATAACTTACACAAATCTTGTACAGTTTATCACACCTGATCATTTATTTGAAGTGTGGTGGGAAGCGGAATACTGTTGAAACAATTATAACCGATATTAAATTTCCATTATCTATATATATTTTCATATATATATATATATACGTACATACACAAATATAGATAGATAGATAGATAGATAGATAGATAGATAGATAGATAGATAGATAGATAGATAGAAGAACGGATGGGTGGATGAATGAATGGATAGCTAGATAGATATACTTATATACATACATGTATATATATATGTGTATGTGTATGATATATATATACATGCATATATAATATTATATATATATATATATAATATATATATATATATGAATATATATATATTATATATATGCGTGTGTGTGTGTATGTATATTACTATATATATGTAATGCATATATGTATGTATGCATAATACAAACATAATACAAACATGTATGTATGCATAATACAAACACACGCGTGTACACACACATATTCGTTGTTAGAGTCATATGAATTTTGTAAACTTTCGAGAAACCATGTAATATTCATCTGGGAGTGGGTCTTGAAGACAATAAATAATAGCATGTAAATATTGGGCTGAAAAAAAACATTTTGCTTGCAAAGAAGAAGGATATCGTATTATTCATCAGGGCGCATAGTTCAAAAATAGACATCTTACTAAGCATTTGTCATTCTTTTGAGACTGTCTTTGTTGTTAATATTTTAGAAAGGCGATGAGCTGGCAGAACCAATAGTACGCCAGACAAAGTGCTTAGCAGTATTTTGTATGTCTTTGCGTTTTCAGTTCAAATTCCACCGAGGATGGCTTTGCTTCATTCTTTCCGAAACCAAGTACGGGAACCAATGTCATTGACTTACCCGTTCCCTCAAAAAACTGCAGGTCCTTTACCGAAATTTGTAACGAATATTCTCGTTAGGGCTTGGAATAATCGTTAAAGCGTATGAGGAAATATTTTGCGATAGATAAATCGAATTTTTATATTTTAAGTCCATCAAGTTCAGCGTCACTTTTCATTCGTCAGAGCTGATAAAATAAACTATCAGTGAAATACTCCGGTTGGAAAATCGACTAAACCTTGCATCCATTCTCCAAAATTGTAACCTGTGTCTGTTACATATTTTTAAGAAATGGCATTGCAAATCAATTAGCTAGTGCAACAGTCATTGCAACACTAATTTCCCACAACAATCTTTTAACAGAGAAATGAATGGACAACAAAACCAGTATCAACATCAGCAACAACATCGACGAAAACAACACAAATGAAAAGATCGATTGAAATACTGCCACCATTGAACGAGAATACGAGTCTTCGAAGTCAGTTGCTCCCATAAGTACCAAAATAAAATTTGGGATTTATGGAGGGTCAAAGTTGAGAACAAAAACAGGACAGTGGAGACAAACAAGGAAACCGAACGAAAACAAACATGGACGATCGGTAAACCAGAGCGAGGCTAAAAATAGCGAACGCTGGAGAAATATTTTCTGTGATAAGAGAAAAGATAGAAGAGAGTGCTAGGATACGTCCAGTCCTGAGGACAGTTCTGAAAGAAAAGAAAGGTAATCACGTGAAGAAAAGAAAGATGGATGATGGTCACGTGTAAGCTACGAGAGGGTGTAAAGGAGAAAGAGGGGATATTTATGCATATATCGGTACAGGACGTCAGAAAATGTAAACAACATAAAATACGAAGACAAACTTGGATATGCGAACGACGAGAGAAACAAATGGAAAACAGAACAAGTAACATAAAGAACGACCCTTATATGACAAAATAAGAAAATGGAGATATAATATTTAATAAAAATTTATTAACTGCAAAAATCAAACAGTTGTTTCAAATGTTTGATTTTTGCAGATAATAAATTTTAATCAAATGTTGTATCTCCAATTTTCATACTTTCTTTTGAATGGTTATAAACCATGATTTATATATATAAAACTATTGGTTTACGAATATTATAATTCACAACAAATATTAGGTATTAAACCAGTAATTCATTGGATAACACCATCCCTTAATGAGGCTGATTTAAGCTCTAATTGAATTTGTAGATATATATGGAAGCACTCCGTCGGTTACGACGACGAGGGTTCCGGTTGATCCGATCAACGGAACAGCCTGCTCGTGAAATTAACGTGTAAGTGGCTGAGCACTCCACAGACACGTGTACCCTTAACGTAGTTCTCGGGATATTCCCGTGACACAGAGAGTGACAAGGCGGCCCTTTGAAATACAGGTACAACAGAAACAGGAACTAAGAGAAAGTTTGGGTGGAAAGAGTACAGCAGGGATCACCACCATCCCTGCCGGAGCCTCGTGGGCTTAGGTGTTTTCGCTCAATAAACACTCACAACGGCCGGTCTGGGAATCGAAACCGCGATCCTACGACCGCGAGTCCGCTGCCCTAACCACTGGGCCATTGCACCTCCACTGTAAATATATATATATGTATGTATGCATGTATGAATGTATATATGTATATGTTTCTTTATTGCCCACAAGGGGATAAACATAGAGGGGACAAACAAGGACAGACAAACGAATTAAGTCGATTACATCGACCCCAGTGCGTAACTGGTACTTAATTTATCGACCCCGAAAGGGTGAAAGGCAAAGTCGACCTCGGCGGAATTTGAACCCAGAACGTAATGGCAGACGAAATACGGCTACGCATTTTGCCCGGCGTGCTAACGTTTCTGCCAGCTCGTCGCCTATATATATATGTATAAGAGTTATAAAAATGAAGGATTATTCCTCTTTAAAAGTTATGTAATTCTTAATTTGTAAGAGTTAACAATATAGAAGAGTGTGTTCCTTGCGTTATTCTAAAACCTGTATAGGTTTACTCATGACCAAGAATTACAGAAAGATATTCTTGTATGAAACTAATTATTTCATATGATATATGGGAAGTTAGGCACTGGTCATTATTGTATGTCCCTAAGACGGCGAGCTGGCAGAATTGTTAGCACGCTGGACAGTATACCTAGCGGTATTTCGCCCGTCTTTACGTTCTGTTCCAATTCCTCCGAGGTCAGCTTTACCTTTCATCCTTTCAGATCTATGAAACAAGTACCAGTTGAGCACTGGGGTCGATGCCATCGATTTACCCTTCCTCCTGGATTTCTGGCTTTGTTTCTATAGTAGATATGATTATTGCATGCAGCTGATGGAGCATAATAGACATAAAGAGATCTGCATGAGAAAAATATATGTTTCATTATTACCCACAAGGGGCTAAACATAGAGGGGACAAACAAGGAGAGACAGATTAAGTCGATTATATCGACCCCTGTGCGTAACTGGTACTTAATTTATCGACCCCGAAAGGATGAAAGGCAAATTGGACCTCGGCGGAATTTGAACTCACAACGTAACGGCAGACGAAATACGGCTACGCATTTCACCTGGCGTGCTAACGGTTCTGCCAGCTCGCCGCCTTAAGCTACCCCGTACTGTTCTCGCCGCCATAAGAAAAATATATAGATAGTCTATCTTATCGACCTTTGCACAATCTTAGTTAACTCATAGATTGTAATTTGTCCAGTACATTTATATAACAGTTTATCGCATCGAAGCCGATAAAAATCTTTACTATCGGTTTTGGTTATCAACAGATATCTAGAAAATATGGTCATTACAAAAATATTTTCGAAGAACATTGAATACTGAAATAGAAGAGAAATAAAAAAAAAAAACTATATAACATGAAATAAATCATTACTACTTTAAATAAATATTTTCAAAATCATTAATATATGATTAATCTATATTTTCTATATCTCCTTGTACAAGATCATCCATTAAAGACTCATTCATTTGAGATTTCTTTTGTAAATTTGGTACCACTATTTCATCGATTTTGAATCTTTGCAAATAGATTCACATCATGTTTTCATTTTCCATCTCTGAAATCTTTTGATATCAAGAGAGGTTTAAGATGCTATGTGACTGTCTTCTCTTTATGAACCGATGTGAAATATAATTTATTATAAAAAATCATGAAAGTATACTAGCATACGAAGAATATATTCTTTTCCTTTGTATTTTATTTCCTGATATCAATACGTTTTGTTTTGAAACTAAGTAAATGAAGCTGGTTTTTTTTTGTTTTTTTTTTTTGTTACCATTGCATGAAGTACAAAACAGTTCTATTTTGTTTATCAGTCTTGCAAAGTATTCATTGTATGGATGGCGCTAAGAAGTTCTAACAATGTTGCAACAATCCAATCAGTCATTTAGACCCCCAAAGATTATTTCCAAAAAGGATTAAGGTAAGTCCTATCTCGAAAGTGAAATATAGACTCTCAAAAATAATAATAAAACCTCGTACTTATTTTTATTTTTTTTATTTCGTTGTTTTTAATAGAAGCTTTATAATGTCTTAATTTAAATATTCCACCTTTCACCTTTCTTTTTCTACATCAACATGCTCGTAACATTCCAGCAAAGAGCTTATGTTTCCTTCTAGACGTTAACCAACATATTTCCTTAACTATAAAGTTTAAAAAAGAAAACAAAGCTGCTTTTTTTTTTAAACAATTTTTGTTTGTTTATGCAAGAATAATCAAATTAACATCACAGGAATTAGTAAGTCTACCGTATCTTTTCTAGTCGCCTGGTAATGTGTGTGTGTGTGTGTCTGTGTGTGTGTTTTTCCTCTCTCGAAATAAAGCATCTGTTTGAAGTTAACACTGTGATTAGCTGGACAGCATTGGCGCCAATTATAAGACGCTATAATTATGATATCTCCTAGACGCGATTTACTTAAAACTAGACAGTGTCAATTCAGTGAGTGATGTTCTGTGCAGGGAAAACATTCAATTAGCAGCGTCTAAGCAACGTTAATATATTGTTTCTTCACTATCATCATCAAAATAGAATTTACTTTCAGGGTCCTGACAATTTAATCCCATCTGCACAATCCTTTCTTTATTGCGTAATCATCTCAGTATCCATTTTTACACTGATCGTTTAAACATAGGTTGTTGCTATGTAATTCCCCCCAAGGAGTCAATCTAAACACCATTTTCATGAATTGGGATTAAATCCTAAAGCGAGAGCCCATAGTTGTTAGGCAATAGAAAGAACATTATTATTAAATTGATGGAGACAGGATGTAGTTTCTATGAATGGAAGCACTCCATCGGTTCCGACGACGAGGGTTCCGGTTGATCCAAATCAACGGAACAGCCTGCTCGTGAAATTAACGTGTAAGTGGCTGAGCACTCCACAGACACGTGTACCCTTAACGTAGTTCTCGGGGATATTCACCGTGACACAGAGAGTGACAAGGCCGGCCCTTTGAAATACAGGTACAACAGAAACAGGAAGTAAGAGTGAGAGAAAGTTGTGGTGAAAGAGTACAGCAGGGATCACCACCATCCCTGCCGGAGCCTCGTGGAGCGGGCTGTTCCGTTGATTCGGATCAACCAGAACCCTCGTCGTCGTAATCGACGGAGTGCTTCCACCACGATGGGCACATGTACGTATGCATGCATAAAAGTATGGCAGAGTGGTTTATGCAGCATGCGTAGCCGCAATTATTTCCCCTACAATTTACTTTACCGAAACTAGGAAAAAGCTAGGACGATCGTTAGGAAATTTGAACACAGATTTTAATGAGCAGAAATAAATTACACAAGAAATTTTTAACGACATTCTAACGATTCGGCCAGCTCGTCTTCATTCTACTCCTATCTATAATTATTATAAGTAGTAAAGCAATGAGTTGGCCGAATAGTTTGCGCGTCGGACAAAATGCTTAACAGTATTTCTTCCAGCTCTTTACGCTATGAGTACAAATTACGATAATGACAATAATAATAATTTTTATTATTATGGTGGCGAGCATACAGGAGCAAGCAAGTTTGGGTCTGCTTTGCCGTTTAACCTTCGAGATCGATAAAATAAGTACCATTTGAACACTGAGATTCATGTAATCGACTTACCCCCCACCTCAAAATTGTTGGCCTTGTGCCCAAATTTGAAACCATTATTATTATTATTATTATTTTATTATTGAGTGAGCGAGCAGAGCATGCCATCAAAGTGACACTGGGGTAAAATATACGAAGCCCAGTATACCCATCATGACTACCCGTCGATAAGGGTACACCAGGCACATGCATCCCACCATAATGTGCGCGACAGGTGATCTCATATCAAGATAACAGCACATGACCTTGAGGTGGAGCCCAGTTAGAATTTTCTTCAGATCGAGTAACCATCGCGCTCAAAAGGTCCCTGAATAAGGGTTGTTAAGGACGTTGAACGAAACACCCATGTTTCCAAAGGTGCATTATCCAAACCCCAAAGAATCCCTCTCACACATGGCTATGATGCTCCGCCACTACTTCTGCTCGTGATCAGAGATGCAACATATCGTCAGCCTCAATATCGACATGCTCAACTGGTTAAGGTCAAACAACTGACAAGCAAATCTGTGGTATTGAGCAGAATATTTGCTGTAGCCCATCTTTTATACCAAGACAAAACAATGTACATGATAACACTTCCAATCAGTTAAGATCAGGGCAAAAAAGCCACTGCCTGGTATGAGCAGCCATGCATTGTACTGCATCAGGGCATTTACTGCATCAGGCCATTTATTATTAGATTATTTATTATTATTATTATTATTATTATTATTATTATGTTCTGAGTTCAATTCCGTCGTTGTCGACTTTGCTTTTCATCCTTTCAGGGTCGATTAAATAAGTACCAGTTCAACACTGGGGTCATGTAATCGTCTCATCCTCCCAGCCCCCCCCCCCCCCCCAAAAGATTGCCCTATGGCGCAAAAAATTATATTATTCATCATATTATTATTCATTATATTATATTATTATTATTATTATTATTATTATTATCATCATCATCACTCATCATCATCATCATCCTCATCATCATTATTCTTATTTATATTATTATCATTATTATTATATATTATTATTATTATTATTATTATATTATTATTATTATTATCATCCATCATCATCATCATTCATCATCATCATCATCCTTATTATTATTATTATTATTATTATTATCCATTATTATATTATTATTATTATTATTATTATTTTAGTATTATTATTATTATTATTATTATTATTATGTCTGAGTTCAAATTCCGCCGAGGTCGACTTTGCCTTCATGCTTCGTGGTCGATGAAATAAGTACCAGTTGGACACTGGGGTCGATGTAATCGTCACTCCTCACCTCCCAAGCTGCCCTTCTGGCAAAAAATATTATTATAATTATTATTATTATTATTATTATATATTATTATTATATATATTATTATCATTATTATTATTATTGTGTTGTTGGTGGTGTGTTGTGCTATTATTATTATTATTATTATTAAGGGCAATAACAAAGGCTCACAATGAAAACAACTATAAAAATAACACCAAAAACACAATTACTATTAAAGGGAAAGCAAACGCCTTATTTCTTCGTAAATTTCTTGGCAACATCCATCGATCTCAAAGGATGGTGGCGTCAGAAGAGATAAAGTCTTCAAGGAAAAGTGGTGAGTGTGATGGATATATTTTTCTCCTGTTTTCTTGGTGTGATTTCATCGGAACAAACGTTTTCTATCGACTCGTCTGGAGGAGGGAAAAACCACTCATTAAATGGAGACAATGAAAATCAATACAAGTGAAATAATGTGTTGGTTTGAGAGTAAAAGAAATGTGTTTGTGTGTGTGAGTATGTGTGCGTGTGTGAGTGCGTATGTGTGTGTGGAGGTGTATGTATAAATATGTTTGTTTTATACATGTCTACGTGTATACGCATATATATATATATATATATATATATATATACCCACATATATGTAATTTAAACAAATACACACGCATACATACTTTTATATATGTGT
>NW_021833358.1:0-2500 GCF_006345805.1 Octopus sinensis
CTCAAAGCTATAAGGTAATGCATGATTAATTCAAAACAATTTGAGTGAAAAAATATTGCATTTAACAGAGTAATCTGAACACTAAAGGGTTAAAAACTAGTTTTATAGATACTTCTTTCTAAATACCTATTTTCTTTTTCATATGTTTACTTGCATATGCTCGCAATAACACTTTCTAGGAGAACATGTTTCAATGGCCCGGAATATGTCAAACATTGTAAAATGTTAGAGAAAGAAACGTGACTGTTTCTTGCAAATAAGTACATCTAAAGAAAAATTTTTTCATGAACCTTTAAAATACTATTGTGGATCCCCAGTTTACTATTTTGCTCACGTGGACCACCGAAAATCTTATATGGACCCTGGTTCAGAACCACTGATTTAGACGATTATGCTAACCCTTGCACCATAGCAACCAGGAATCATTTCCACTCAAATTAGAACCTGTAGAATGTCAGAACTTCTTGTACATTGCTAATCGTAGTCGATTAGGTAACACATCCAAGAAATCTGAAGTATCCTCCACATCTTATGATATAAGAATAATTTCTCGTAATAAACTAACCGAAAGCTAAACGAGCCAACGGCATGTGGGTGGGTAGGTGGAAGGGAGCCATGTGATGGTTCGATCAGCTAGAAATAGCAGCTAAATTTCTCTTAACTAACACCCTATTGTTTTAAAAGATGATATCTTGGTTTATATTGGACAATGAAAAAAAAAAAAGGGTATCGGAGGGGCGATGTATACTCTGTGTGCAGATAAATTTTGTCGCGAATTATAGTGTGGCTTACAACGCGTTGCTTACCCATGCTTTTTCATTGAACTGAATTAAGCTTTGTAAGTGTTTGACTAAAAGAGGATTAGAAGCATAATAACTGAAATTAAGAAATCAACTCGTAAATAAACAAAACTCTCGAATCCATCACTGTACACACACACATACAAACACACATGCACGCGCGCGCACACACAGTCGCATATCTATATATCTATTTATGTATTATGTATGTATGTACCCACACGTGTCTACGCGCATAGATAAACGATCATCTATACACAAGCAGACGAGGGTCGATTCATATGAAAAAAGTGAACAAAATGAAATACTTATAGAAAATATTGTATAGCAACGTCTTTCAATGATGGCAGGTGAATCAAACGTACTGTAGTTCAATGTAGGAGATAAATAATACGATCACTTGTTGATCGGGAAATTTGTAAGTTCGATTAAAAATTTTTTTTTTTTTTGAAGTATCACCATTATAGGTATTTATACTCCGGTGAAATTAAGAAATCAAGTCGTAAATAAACGGAACCCTCGAATCTATCACTGTACGCACACGCACGCACGCACGCACGCACGCACGCACGCACGCACGCACGCACGCACGCACGCACGCACGCACGCACGCACACACAGAGTCGCATATCTATGTATGCATTTTTGTAAGCTTGAAGATAATCAAACCAAATTTTCATCATTTCGAGTCACTCACCCAATGAGTATTTGTGCCAAATTTGGTGAGAATCCGTTCAACCGTTTTCCAGTCATTTTGCAAACACACAGACAAACAAACCAAGACATGTGATCATAATACCCCGCTTTCACTTACGCACGCAGGGTAATAAATTAGGTAAACGACTCAGAAAAGAGACGTGACAACCATGCGCCTGCGCGTGTGTATGCGTTAGCATTATCCAGTAACAAAATCATGAGCCACAGATGCCAAACGGCGCGGGATCAAATCTGGGCTCTCACGATTGCCAAGCAAACGCATTAGCCCTTTCCGTTATGCTCTTATACTCGCACCCTTATATCTATAATATATATATATATATATATATATATACATACATAATAATACAAAGGTAAAATTAATCAATTAATTAATAATTTTACCAAGTAGTTCGGTATGTAAAAAGAATCATTATCGGTAAACTTAAACAAAAAATTTTATAATTATGATTATAATTATAATTAGGGTTTGTAAAAATTTCGGTATGTGGTGAAGCAAATTCTTGCTGAATCTTAATTATAATTATACTCATATTTATAAAATTTCTTACATATATATAATTTATAGATATATATATTATATATATATATATATATATATAGTATATATATATATATATATATATATATACGGATACATACATACATACATACATACATTATTATGTGCGTGTTTCTCGCTTCTAAAAATACTACATGCGCCACACACACATACATACAATATATAATATATATTATATAATAACATATAAAATATATGTGTATATATATATGGATACATACACACACACACACACACACATATATCTCGCCAGAGGATATTTTTATGAATATGGAAAGACTTCATATATATATATATATATATATATGCGTGTGTGTATGGGGGGGACATGAGCGTATATGAAGTCTTTCCATATTCATAAAAATATCCTCTGGCGAGATAAGACGTAAACAAAGTGAAATAAAAGACAAGAATAAGAAAT
>NW_021833358.1:20000-30000 GCF_006345805.1 Octopus sinensis
GATGTTCTGTAGGCATGTGAATGTTAGATTTATATGGGCCGCGAGTGTGCATGCTCTTGCGCACGTAGGTATGATGATAGAAATCATCTCAACATCATCAAATACCGGTGTATGCTGTAATGGTGAGCGAGTCTCTTCTTCCCATTCAGGTTACCAGTAAGACCACCACCACCGCCACCACCACCGCCACCACCACCACTACCACTAACACCACCGCCGCTGTACTTCTTCTACTGCCACTACGGCTAACGAAGGAGCGTAATCCGTCAACCCGCTAGTAATAGCAGCCAAATCTGCTTCAAATCACACTCTATTTTCTAAAATACATGATAACGTTGGACACTGAAGTCATAGGAATAAGCAAGCTACTACTACTACTACTACTACTACTACTACTACTACCACCCACCACCACCACTACTACTATTACTACTACTACTACTGCTGCTGCTGCTGCGCTGCTACTACTACTACTACTACTACTACTACTACTAACCACCACCACCACCACCACTACTACTACTACTACTACTACTACTACTACTACTACTACTACTACTACTACTAGCGGCAGCAGCAGCTGTGGCAGCGGCGGCGGCGGCGACAGCAGCAGCAGCAGTAGTAGCAACAGCAGCAACAACAATGGTAGTAGTAGTAGTAGTGGTGGTAGTAGCATGTCTGCGACTCACTTCTAACTTTGAATTTTACTCGCTCTGCTAGTAAGACGATGTTTTCGTACGGATGAATGGATGATCAAATGAATGGTTTTCGCTGGTTGACGGGTGTGTGTGTGATTAGATAGTCAACGGCGCGACCTTAACAGAAACGTATGTAACAGTTACGAAGATGCAACCCGGTAGCGGGGTCTCGTTGGGGGAATATGTGTTTGGGTTAGACAGAACGCAAGAAGGAACTTCGACGCGGGTGGCGGGGTTACTCGACCTACCATAAATGGCACTCTAACTCTCATCTCGTTCAAACTACACTCTTACCTTCATAGCAGAAGGATACATTAGATAATATAGTTAGTTCTATAGTTCTCAACCGGGGTTCCTATGGCCCTTTGCGGGATGGGGGTTCATATAAGATTTTGTTGTTAAAATTTATTTGCAATAAATTGGTTATACTTCTACAATCAATACACACTCTCTCTCTCTCTCTTTTACTCTTTTACTTGTTTCAGTCATTTGACTGCGGCCATGCTGGAGCACCGCTTTTAGTCGACCAAATCGACCCCAGGACTTATTCTTTGTAAGCCTAGTACTTATTCTATCGGTCTCTTTTTGCCGAACCGCTAAGTTACGGGGACGTAAACACACCAGCATCGGTTATCAGGCGATGTTGGGGGGACAAACACAGACTCACACACACACACACACACACACACACACACACATATACATATACGACGGGCTTCTTTCATTTTCCGTCTACCAAATCCACTCACAAGGCTTTGGTCGACCCGAGGCTATAGTTGAAGACACTTGTCCAAGGTGCCACGCAGTGGGACTGAACCCGGAATCATGTGGTTGGTAAGCAAGCTATTTACACAAAATATTTTAATAATTTTTCTATACAGTTGATTTTTAAAAAATCCTTTAGCATTCACACTATTTTGTCAAAAGTAATGCTTTTGAGAGTTCGTATGAGGTGACTTAATTTTTAGAATGATGATGTAGGGTTGGTGTGAGAGGTCAGATCTGACCGGTTTTGAATATAAAACAGGTAAAATATTTTGGCTGGATACTGAGGGGTAATGGCAAGGAGGGTCCAACCGAGTAAAATAGGGACCATAGGTGAAAAAAGGGTTGAGAAACACTGCTCTAGATTTACTGTCCGATCAATGCCATGTGAGTAAATTTGATAGATGGAGACTGTGTGGAAGTACCTTGTGTTTAAATGTATGAGTGTGTATGTGTGCTTATATATGTGTGCGTGTTTGTGTGTGTGTATATATAGGGAAAAAATGGAAAAAATAAATTGAAGACCTAAAAAAGGACGAGTCGGAAGATAAGGGTAGACCGGTAACATATATATATATATATATATATATATATATATATATAAGACGGTGAAAAGAGGGTTGAGAAACACTGCTCTAGATTTACTGTCCGATCAATGCCATGTGAGTAAATTTGATAGATGGAGACTGTGTGGAAGTACCTTGTGTTTAAATGTTGGTGTGTATGTGTGCTTATATATGGAGTGGTGTTTGTGTGTGTGTTATATAGGGGGAAAAAATGGAAAAAATAAATTGAAGGACCTAAAAAGGACGAGTCGGAAGATAAGGGTAGACCGGTGAACATTATATATATATATATATATATATATATATATATATATATATATATATATGAAAGACAGAAGTTTTAAATAGAAAATGAAGAAAAAAGCGGGCGGGGAAGACAAGATGAACGTAAAAGAGATGGCAGTGAAAGAAAGAGAGACAAAAGTAGAAAGAAGAGAAGAAAAAAAGAAGAGAAAATATTCAAGAATAAAAGGGAATGAGCGAGAGATGATTAAAGAGAGAAGGCAGATGTAGACATTCACACACACACACACACACAACACACACACACGTTTATGTATGTATGTAAGCATTTATGCATTTATGCTTACATAGACCCTAACGTTTTTACTTGTTTGAGTGAAAGGACTACGGCCTTGCTGGGGCATCACCTTGAAGGGTTTAGCTGAACCAAAGACCGACCAAAGTACTGATATCGGGCTCTTGTGTCGAACTAGGTTGCTGGGAGATAAACGAACCAACATCGGTTGTGAAGTGGTTGTTGGGGACAAATATAACCACACACACACACACGTATATGTGGGTGTGTGGTAAGAAGCTTGCTTCCCAACCACATCACTCCAGGTTCAGTCACACTGCACTGCACGGCAATTTACGGAAGTTTCTTCTATAGCCTCGGGTCAACCAAAGCCCTGTGAGTGGATTTGATAGACGGAAACTGAAAGAAAGCCCGTTATATATATTATATATATTATATATATATATATATATATATATATATATATATAATATTATATATATTATATATATTAGTATATATATATAGATATATATATTATATATATATATATATATATATGTATATAGATATATATATATATCTATATATATATATATATATATTATTATATATATATATATATATATATGATCGCCATGTTGATTCGCTAGCCTCTGCACGCTTTTTTTTCTCTCCTTGTTTCTCTCCTGTTTTCTTTTCTGTGTATCTTTCTGTTGCAGAGCGTAGGCTCGAACGTAAAAGACTTGTTTTATTTATATTCCTGAGCGCCATACTAATACAATTGTTTGTTTGTATTCCACCTGCCTTCGTCTTTTGTTTATTTTCGTAAACCTTGCCGTTATATATATATATTATATATAATATATTATATATATATATATATATATATAATATACCATACATACAAATGTATGTATATACAAATATTCTCTAATTATATAATTATAAGCATAATTATAATTAGCCGCTGACCATATCTTTTGTCCCTTATACTTGTTTTAGTACCACTTGTTCGAGCATTCTAACTCATACTTGTTGCACAACTCCTAGTGTATTTCGCACTGCCACCTAGTCATAGCGTTTTTTGTACACTTTTTGGGCCAGTTTTGAGCCATTATTATTATTATTATTATTATTATTATTATTATTAAGGCGGCAAACTGGCAGAATCGTTAGCGCGCTGGACGGAATATTTAGCGGTATTTCGCCCGTCGCTACGTTCCGAGTTCAAATTCCGCCGCGGTTCACTTTGCCTTTCATCCTTTCAGGGTCGAGAAATTAAGTACCACTTACGCACTGGGGTCGATGTAATCGACTAATACCCCTCACCCACAAATTTCAGACCTTGTGCCTATAGTAGAAAAGATTATTATTATTAATAATATTAAGGCGGCAAGCTGGCAGAGTCGTTGGCGCGCTGGACGAAATGCTTAGCAGTATTTCGCCCGTCGCTACGTTCTGAGTTCAAATTCCGCTTTGTCTTTCATCATTTCGAGGTCGATAAAATAGGTACCAGTTGAACACTGGGCTCGATGTTATCGATTCATCCCTTACCCCAAATTCCCTGCTCTTGTAGCAAAATTTGAAACCATTATCATTATTATTATTATTATTATTATTATTATTATTATTATTATTATATTATTACTATTATTATTACTATTATTATTAGGGCAGCGAGCTGCCAGAATCGTTCGCATGCCGGGTAAAATGCTTAACGGCATTTCGTCCGTCTCTGCGTTCTGAGTTCCAATCCCACCGAGGTTGACTTTGCTTTTCATCCTTTAGAGTCGATAAATTAAATACCAGTGAAACACTGGGGTCGTTGTAATTGTTTTCTAGTCCCCTCACACCAAATTTCAGGACTTGTGTCTATAGTAGAAAGGATCATCATCATCATCATCATTATTATTATTATTTTTATTATTATTATTTCCCTTTCCCTTCTCAGAGCTCTCGACTCTGGTTACTTCTGTAAGAACGGAGAGCAGCCTCTTGTCAAAGATCTCACAGGGATACTTAACACCCTTTCATTTCTTCGTGATCGATAAAATAAAGTATTAGTCAAGTAATGAGATTGGTGCAATCGACATGCCCCCTACCTTTAAAATTATTGACTTTGCATGCTGCAGCAGCGAAGTGTCCCGTCCAGGGGTTTCGGTCATTTATACGCCATAGAAGCCGGATAACCGACCTTCTCAATCCTAAGGCTCTTTCATCTTTTACCTGTCTGAATCATTTGACTGGGGCACCGCCTTGAAAAAAAATAAAAATTAGCCGAACGAATCAATCCCAGTACTTGTTTTTAAAGCCTCTGTCGGTCACTTTTGTCGAATCGCTAATTTATGGGGACGTAAGCGCACCAACACTGGTTGTCAATCGATAGTGGGGAACAAACACAGACATAAGCTCTCCCTCTCTCTCTCTCTCTCTCTCTCTCTCTCTCTCTCTCTCTCTCTCTCTCTCTCTCTCTCTCTCTCTCTCTCTCTCTCTCTTTCAGATGCTAGTCCAAGGTACCACACAGTGGAGCTAAACCCAGATCAATGTGGTTGGGAAGCGATCCTCTGGCTACTCAGCCACGCCTGCGCCTACAGAATGTACAGAACATTCAAAGCCTAACTAAAAATATACAATAAGGAAAATACGATATTCCTTAATGACAAATATTACGTCCATTTTTTTTCCTTTTCAGTACAGGAAGTAACTATGAACATATTTTGGATTTATTCTGACCTCATCAGTGAAACTTAACCTTTGCTGTACTTGGTGAAATAAATGGAGAAGATGATAAGCTTTTTCATGTTGGAAAAAGGAGTTGTTAAGGATTTTAAATAATTCAGAAGCAATATAACGTAATGGACGGAGCCCGAAGAAGACATCTAGAAGCAAATATGCGTTGAGGAAAAAGTAAAATAATAACAATAATCCTTTCTACTATAGGCACAAGACCTGAAATTTTGGGGGAGGGAGACAGTCAATTACATCGACCCCAATACTTGACTAGTACTTAATTTATCGACCCCGAAAGGATGTAAGGCAAAGTCGACCTCGGCGGAATTTGAACTCAGAACGTAAAGATGGGCGAAATGCCGTAAGTATTTTGTCCGGGGCAGTAACGATTTGGCCAGCTTGCCTAATACTTGCTAATAAGCTGTAGTGACATTGCCAGGAAAACCTCTCTGATATCAAACTGTAACGAGGTATTTATCCCCCTCTCCAGCACTATCCAGAATGTTGACATTGCTAACTCTGACACCTGATATTAAAAAGTAAAATAAAGGTCGAAATTTGTCGTTGAACTGAAGATAAAAATGTTTTGGAAGAAAGATAGATAGATAGATAGAGAGAGAGAGAGAGGGGGGGAAAACAGAAGCATTTAACAAGGTTGAGTAACGACATCTGGTGGCAAATGTCTGTAAATGGGTTTTTAATAGTAGCCTCTGCCGCCTGCGTTGCCATCGCCAACTTTATACCAGTAACGTCATCACTTAATCATGGTCAACATCCTCCATCATATAACACGCACACACACATAGATATATATATATCTATATATATATATATATATATTATATATATATATATATTATATATATAAGTTTAGGACTACTCGTTACCATAGAAGAGATAAACAATTATTTCTAATATTGCCACAAGGATTGAAATTTTGAGTCGGGAGGTTAGTCGATGACATTGACCGCAGGACTTGACTGGTATTTATTTTATCGACCCTGAAAGATAAAAGTCAAATTTGACCTCGGCGGTATTTGAACGCAGAACGTAAAGAGCTGTAAGAAATGCCGATAAGCCTTTTGTCCGGTGCGCTAACGATTCTGCCAGCTCACCGCCTTTCGTTGAGCTAAATAACATTTTTATTTTGATCGAGTTCTACATGTGGGTATACAGGGTCTATAGGCGTGGTACGTACAACTCTTAAAAGTTTGCTTCCCAACCACATGGTTCCTGGTTCAGACCCAGGGCGTGGAACCTCAAGCAAGTGTTCTCTACAATAGCCTCGGGCCGATCATAAGCTTGTGAATATATATTGGGTTGGCAAGAAAGTATTTTCGGTATTTTAGTGTGAAATAAAAGTCATTTTTTTCATACAAAGAATGAACTTTAATTAATTATATATTTTCCATTTTGTTCGATGACCTTTTGCCATCTTTCTGGGAACTTCATGAAACCGCGCTCATAGAACTTCTGGTTCTTATCGGCCAAACTGAAGCAAGTGCGATTTCAGGTCATCATCATTATTGAAAGTTTTACCATTCAATGAATTTTACAAACTTCGAAATATATGGTAATTTGATGGTGCAAGGTCAGGGCTATATGGTGGATGTGACATCACTTCCCAACCAAGCTCCAATAATTTTTTACGAGTTAGCAAAGATGTGTGTCATGGCGGAACACAATTCCTTTACGATTTGCCAATTCTGGCCGTTTTTCTTTGATTGTTGACAGTAAACATCTGAATTGATTATTTGGTTTCTTGGAAGCAGTTCAAAATACACAACACCTACGTAACCCTACCAAATTGACAGCATGATTCTTTTTGATGCAATTTAGCTTTCGATGTGGTTTGTCCTGGTTCATTACGCTTGGACCATGACCGTTTTCGATTGATGTTATTGTAGACAATCCATTTTCATCACCAGTCATGATTCGTTTAAAAAAAAAACGTCGATTTTATTGCGTTTGAGAAGCATATCGCAAATATTGATTCGTTGTGTTAAGCGAATCTCTTTCGGTTTATGTGGAACCCAAATATCGAGCTTCTTAACGAGTCCAAGACATTTTAAGTGATTTTCAATTGTTATATGTGATACATTTAGCCTCTCTGCAATCTCTCGCACAGTTATACGACACTCAGGTTCAGTTATGGCTTTGATTCGGTTATCATCAACTTCAGTAGGTCAACCAGAACGTTGGTCACCTTTGAGTGAAAAATCTCCAGAACGGAATTTTTATAATCATTACTGACATGTGCGTTCTGTTAAGCAATCAACACCATAAACTTCACATATATCTCTTTGTGAACCTTAGTAGCTTTCTTGCCTTTACGGAAAAAAGCAAAATATGGTGAAAATGTTCCTTTTTGCACTCCATGCGCGCAATTTGCCTCTAAAGTAAGCTAAAAGTAACGGGTATAAAATTTCAAGAGGGAAAAGAATCATAACATTGACAAAAGTCATTCAAAAAAATCGTAACTCCATCTAGTTGCGAAAAACGAATTTTTTTTTTTGCCAACCCGATATATAAAGGCGCTAGGTACGGATCAAGGATGATTTGGATTTCAATAACGAGATCATCGACAGCAGAAACGTAGGTGTTTTACGTAGTCACTCCTTCAACTCGTTAGGGATACCATGCAAGCCTGCCTAACATACTGCTCGAGACGTCTTAAAAGAACGAAGGACGAGTTAGATAACGGTAATCCTAGATACATTATGTTCGGGAAAAAAAAACGAAAACAAACGAAATGAAGAAAAAGAAGAAGAAGAAGACGAAGAAGAAGGAGAGGAAGAAGAAGACGAAGAAGGAGGTGAAGAAGAGGATGATGATGATGAAGAAGAAGAAGAAGAAGAAGGATGATGAAGAAGAAGGAGAGGAAGAGGATGATGATGAAGAAGAAGGAGGAGAAGAGGATGATGAAGAAGAAGAAGAAGAAAAAAAGAAGAAGAAAAAGAAGAAGAAGAAGAAGAAGAAGAAGAAGAAGAAGAAGAAGAAGAAGAAGAAGAAGAAGAAAAAGAAGAAGAAGAAGAGAAGAAGAAGAAGAAGAAAGAAGAAGAAGAAGAAGAAGAAGAAATAAAAGAAGAAGAAGAAGGTGGCGGTGGTGGTAACGACGATAACGACGGCGACGAATTCCGAACCCGAATGTATGGAAAAGCCGACGTTTGTCACCTTAATCCTCGCTGTTTACTTCCAGCTGGTAATGTTCAAGCACGAGTATCTTATTATTATCTGAAGTGGGTGGAAGCAGAAATAGGAATGACATGGGTGGTAAGGTATAAATAGAATAGATATATGTTAGACATATAATCTGGGTATTTGCGGAGATATGAGGGGTGGATAAGGCTTTGGAGTTGCCCTATTCTTCTAACAGGGGGCTATCCCCCGATGTAAATTCAGATATAGAGACATACCTACATATATACACATATGCGTGCGTTTGTGTGCCTGTTTATGTATAATGATGCTAATAACCAGTTGTTAGAACTCAACATAGAAATGCTTTATAATTGGGTGTTAGGAGAATACAGACCGTAAGCGAACAGGATCCACGTAATTGCTTACATTAGCTTACAACTGTTTCTGCTTATAATAAACAGTGCACTCAGAACTCAGCCCTTGTGCAACAAAATACACACTTCATTTTAATTGTTCTGAAAAAAGATTCAAGATGTCGGACAAACATTCAGCTTTGAGTACACTCATCTCGTAGCAGAAACATCGGATCTTTTCGGTTTGAACGGCAGTTTTTTCTAGTGGTGTCATATGAAATTGTCACCCATAATTATGACCCTAGAATCGATCTATTGCATTTCAATTTCTTTTAGGGTTAGGGTTAGGGGTGGGGGAAGGGTATCTTTTTTTTCTTCACAAATGTAAATAAACCCCAACTGTTTCTAAACGAGGGACATATTCATACTACGAATGCTTTTTAACTAACTCAATAAACGTCACTGATTGGTTGAAATTGCAGAAATTGAAGAAAAGCAACAACAAAATATCTTACAAACTATAGAATTTTCTCAATAAAGCCAAGAGAAAAAGATGTTTTATAAACACATTCTACCAGTATACGAAGTTTAAAATTTTTTAGTTGCCTAGAAATTGTTAAAAACTGCCGTTCAAACCGAAACATCTGTAAGCAAATGAAGGTGGTTACAAGACTTCTGTTCTCTTGTCATGAACTTATAACTGGAGTACACAAGCCGTCAACAATGACGGCGAGTGTTTCAGTAACCTTTGTGATAATTACGACATTCTGGATTGTATATATATACATATATATGTAGGTATGTACATATATGAATATTCAATTCATCCAATTTTGCCAAAATAACTAGAAAATAAGAAAATTATATTTATCACCCTCAAATATTATGTATCATATAATTATTGACTATTATTAATAAGTACAATATGTTGTAGCCATTGGCATGTTTATGTATTCAAAACTACCGAAATATATGCAAGCATACACACACGCACACACACACACACGCGCGCGCGCACATGGATACTTGATTTTAGAAACCAGGTTACATACATTTCCTAAAGGTTTTCACGGGACAACAGGTTTAGTTTACGCAAAAGTCGTGCATTTACTCTGTGTGTGCGTATGTTTGTACTAGCAATGATTGCACGAGCAAAACTGACCTAAGATTAAGCAACACCTATTTCTTTACTACCCACAAGGGGCTAAACACAGAGAGGACAAGACA
>NW_021833359.1:0-2500 GCF_006345805.1 Octopus sinensis
ATATTCTTAAGCAGATGCACTCACTCAAATGTCCACATGCATACACACATACTAGTGTGCATTATCATATATATATATGTAGACACACACATATGTACTTATTGATACTTACGTATGTATGTATGTATGTATGTATGTATGTATGTATGTATGTATTTATGTACCTATCTGTCTATCTGACTATATACACACACACACACGCACCACTGGAAGTGATAAACACATATACAGCAGCACTACAGAACACATACATAAGTACTAAGCACGTATGCACATTCCTACAAGTATTACTATAGCCACATAGATGCATTAATGTGTAACAGAAATGCATTTTAAGACTTTCAACCCGGAAGCACATAAAACTTCGTTTTTGGCTCAAATTCTAATTATGTAATCCGTTAAGGCAGATTTTGGCCAAACTTCTACCAGAAACCAATTAATAACTATTAGGATGGGAAAACAACCAATTTCTCCACAAATTACACCTAAATGAACCCAATAGTCACGGCATATACACGTGTATATATGTGTGTGTGTGTTTGTGTATGTGCTTATTGAGTTAGTGTGCGTGCGTGAGTGTGTGTGAGTATATATATATATATAGTGTATGGTATATAGGCGCAGGAGTGGCTGTGTGGTAAGTAGCTTGCTTATCAGCAATATGGTTCCGGGTTCACTCCCACTGTGTGGCACATTGGGCAAGTTTTCTACTATAGCCTGGGGCCCGACCAAAGCCTGTGAGTGGATTTGATTGACGGAACTGAAAGAAGCCCGTCGTATATATATATATATATATATATATATATATATATATATATATATAGTATTGTGTGTATATGTTTGCGTGTCTGTGTTTGTCCCCTCAACATAGCTTGACAACCAATGCCGGTGTGTTTACGTCCCCATAAACTAGCGGTTCGGCAAAAGACACCGATAGAATAAGTACTAGGCTTACAAAGTCCTGGCGATTTGCTCGACTAAAGGCGGTGCTCCAGCATGGCCGCAGTCAAATGACTGAAACAAGTAAAAGAGTATAAAGGTCGTTCCATCTGCAGGAAAGGTGATGGTCTCAGTTTTGAGGATGCAAGAGACATTTACTATGTGTTTATTTACTATCTTCAAAAGAGCCACGCCATCAAATGAAGGTATTATGCCAACTTGCTGAGATAGAAACGCTGTTATGACGGAACGCTCAGAAAAACTGACGAAAGGGGTCTTGTTTCACCAAGAAAATGCTGATCACGGAACCATGTGGTTGATAAGCAAGCTACTTACCACACAGGCACTCATGCGCCTATATTACAACTATATCTTTTATCTTTTACTCATTCCAGTCATTAGACTGCATCATGCTGGGGTGTCACCTTGAATTTTTAGTCGAATGAACCAACTCCAGTTAAATGAACCAAAACAGACACACAAACACCGGCTCTCAAGTGGTGGTGGTGGGACAAACACACAGAGAAAAATACGCACACGCGCGTACACACACACACACACACACACAATACACACACACATACACACATATATATATATACGACGGGCTTCTTTCAGTTTCCGTTTACCAAATCTACTCACAAGGCTTTGGTCGACACGAGGCTACAGTAAAAAAAAAAAAGACACTTGCTCAAAGTGTCACTCAGTGAGACTAACTCCGGAACCATGTGATTGAGAAGCAAGTTTCCTACCACACAACCATTTATATGTTGATAGATAGGAAGATACACGGATAGATATGTTTAGTGTCTTCTATACGGAGAACATCTGAACCCATCCGTGAACTACACACATATATATATAGGCGCAGGAGTGGCTGTGTGGTAAGTAGCTTGCTTACCAACCACATGGTTCCGGGTTCAGTCCCACTGCTTGGCATCTTCTGCTATAGCCCCGGGCCGACCAATGCCTTGTGAGTGGATTTGGTAGATGGAAACTGAAAGAAGCCTGTCGTATATATGTATATATATATATATATGTATGTGTGTGTATATGTTTGTGTGTCTGTGTTGTAACCCTAGCATTGCTGACAAACCGATGCTGTGTGTTTACGTCCCCGTCATTTAGCAGTTCGGCAAAAGGGACCGATAGAATAAACTGGCTTGGGCTCAAGAATAAGTCCCGGGGTCGATTTGCTCGACTAAGGCGGTGCTCCAGCATGGCCGCAGTCAAATGACTGAAACAAGTAAAAGAGTAAAGAGTATATATATATATATATATATATATATATGTGTGTGTGTGTGTGTGTGTGTGTGTGTGATGTTTGTGTGTATGTGCGTGTTAATATGTATTTATATTTCTATATATTTGGTTGCCAAATATTTTGAGAATTTCATTGTACAAGCACGAGATCCCATGTGTTATCTTGTGTAAGTGTTTTTGAGCAAAGTATTGCCAAGGAGGAACTGTTTGGAACTCCCTGTGACTGACTGTACCTGTAATTTATAAGAGTCAACCTCTCCGCATATTATATGATACCTTATTCCCCCTGTTATGTTAA
>NW_021833359.1:10000-17500 GCF_006345805.1 Octopus sinensis
TTCGCTTGATGTTGGTTGGTCGAAAAAGTAGCTTCCTTCTTGCTGCCCTGTGATAGTAAGCAAATTTGGAGAGATACCTGTCAGTTCTGGAACTGATATGAACTTGTTCTGCTATGTCAGAAGTCTTGCAACGAGGATTATCTTCCACACTTATCTTAACAAAGAGAAGGGCCCTGTCAGAGGACCCTGGCTGATCTAGACGAGGTGATGAGGACTCCTTCCTCTCTCTGGTGAATTGCATAATCATTCTACTAACTGTAGAAAGCGGGATCCCAAGGTTTTCTGCAATGTTACGCTGACTATGTCCAATTCAGAATGACCCAGGATACGACCTCTCTGAAATTCAGACAGTTCCAAGGCTTCTTTTGTACATGGCATGGTTAAACAGTTACATATAGAACCTGAAACAAAAATGTCAATTAATAAAAAATAATAAACATTCACAAGATAGAATAAACATATTTTATGGACTGTCTATTTACTTCTGTTGTGTGAGTATATATATATTAAAGGATCGAAAGTGGGTATTAGTATTTTTCGGCCGATAAATGATGAAGAATTACAAAATGTCCTACGTGTACGTTTTGTAGTATTTAACGCATTTTTCATTTATTGAGTAACTGAACGCCAGGCGTCCTGACTTTTGCTAACAGTAAGTTTATATAAGTATATATATATATATATATATATATAATATATATATATATGCAGTTATAGATAGATAGCTGCGGCCATGGTGAGGCACTGTTGGATTTGCTACGCCTTCACTATTTGAATCCACCTCTGATATGTGACATATATACACATATATACACATAGAAGCAGATACTAATATAAACAGGCAAGCGGAAATGCACAAAAGACATACATATAAATACATCGGAAAACGTGTATATAGACAAATGCTTAGGGATATATGTATTCATAAAGGCGTGTACAGATATACATGTACATATACACGCGAAGAAATTTAAAAGGACCGGTCAATCGATACCGATAACTCAATATTCCAATGAAACTTGATTTTATTGACCTCGGAAGGAGTACAGGCAAAATTAACTGAGGCATTATATGAAACCGAAAAAGAATTACAACTAATGTCTCAAAACACTCTAACGCATCTCCCTACCATATGTATATAGTCACCATTATATCAACTTATATAGTATCATGTATATAATATTTCACTATTTGCGTCCATGCTGGGGCATCATCTTGGAGGATTTTAGAGGAAGAATGGACTGCAGTACTTAGTTTTTAAAGCCTGATATTTACTCCATCGGTCCCTTAAGCAGAACTGCTAAAGTACGGGTCGTAAAATTCCCAACATACATTGTCAAGAAGTGGGGGAGGACGAACATAGACACAAATGCATGCACACACACACAAACATGTATGTATATATATAATAAAAATAAATGTTCCTGCTCGAGCCATGCCAGGCTCATAAGGACCGGTTTCCCGGTTTCAGTGGCGTAGAAATTCCTCACCTGGAAGGGACGCCGGTCCGTCGCAGGATTACTCATTTTGCCAACTGAATGGACTGGAGTAACGTGAAATGAAGTGTTTTGCTCAAGAACACAACGCATCGCCCGGTCCAGGAATCGAAGCCACAACCTTACGATCACGAGTTCAACACCCTAACCACTAAGCCACGCGCCTCCACATACACACACACACACACACACACATATATATATGTATGTATGTATGTACGTATGTATATATATGTGTGTGTGCGTGTATATATATATATACATATCTCTCTCTCTCTCTCTCTCTCTCTCTCTCTCTCTCTCTCTCTCTCTCTCTCTCTCCTCTCTCTCTCTCTCTCTCTCTCTCTCTCTCTCTCTCTCTCTCTCTCTCTCTCTCTATATATATATATATATCTCTCTATATATATATATATATATATATATATATATATATATATATATTTATTTATATATATATATGCAATAGGCTTTCGTTAGCCCGAGGCTATAGCAGATTTTTGTCCAAAATGTCACGCAGTGGGACTGAGCCCGGGCACGTGCTTGGAAAGCAAACTTGTTACGTCTGGCCCTAGAAACAACCACACACACACGCACACATTCACACACGTATATGTTAAATGATGGGTGAAAATGTATTTTAAATTATAATTATAAACATGATTATAAGCTTATAATTATATTTACAAGAATATATATATGATATATATGCGTATGTACGTATGTATATCGGTATCTATCTACGTATATTCGATACATATCTATCAGCGTATCTATCTCTCTCTATATATATTTATTATGGTCGTGTTCACACAAACAACCACACATTTACGGTAGAATCAAAAGCATAACGCACTACATCAAAAAACAGAACTGCAACCGATTGTTGTTGCAGGTGACGTACCAAGAGATAAAGAAGGCAACAGATAAAACGACATCAGTGACGTTTGAAAGTTAAATATATCTACAGATATCTATATATTCACTAATTATTTACCTATATGTTTTCTCTAATTAACTACACACACATATACACACAAACCACGCTTGCGCTCATGGACACGCATATATATATATATATATATATATATATATATATCTCGAAACCCACACACATATCAATAAACAACAGCGCCGCTAATTAAATTGAACAACTTTTAATCACATTTATTATTTCAAATGATTAAATCCTTTGTGCGTGTGTGTGTCAAATATACTGGTGTGTGTTTGGTGTAGTGTGGATGTATTTTAGGTAGTGTATAAGTATGTGTATATATAATAGATGTGTGTATGAATATAATGAGTAGGTAAAATATACCTACTCACAAATAAACAAAAATGTATGAATGTATATATTATTCGCTATTCATAGTTATGTGATATATATATGTAGTCATATCTATCTATCTATCTATCTATCTATCTATCTATCTATCTATCTATCTATCTATCTATCTATCTATCTATCTATCTATCTATCTATCTATCTATATGTATATATATGTGTGTATATATATGTACACACACACACACACATACATATATAAACATTTACATTTATATATGTGTTTATATGTATATTTGCGTATAAACATATTTGTGCATATTATATATGTATATATATATATATACACAAAAACTTCTACATATATGCATATGTATATATATATATATATATATATATATATATAATATATATATATATATATATTATACACACACATATAAATACAGATTGACACATATATACTGTTCGTGTGTGCTTTTATACGTATCTATATTTTGGCACAATCTTTATTTATTTTTTTGTAGTGTTTAATTCTTCTCTTCTTGTTTCACCCTAAACACCTCCACCACCAGCATCGGGCTCGGTGCTTTAATCTGCTCATACCACCACCACTAATCTATCCGACCATAATCTACCTCCACCTCATACCACTACGAACAATGTTTAACTCCCATCTTACTCTTCCCATCACCAGCAAGCGCTACCACGTATCACCAATACTAATCACAACTTTCCCCCACCACTCTCTCTCATTCCCGGCCAAAATCCCCATTACCGATCACCACCTACCACTACAAGAAATCTCCAGTTCCAACTACCACCAAACATCACAACATACCATTCTTTATATTAGCATCTTTTTATTTGTGATGATTTTCATTTCTTTCAAGTTTTTTTTATTACATTTCATTTTCAGTTATGCTTTTATATCATATGATTTTATATATTCCTTTTTGTAAAATTTTAGATTTTCTTTTTTATTAAATATATTCAGTAGTATCTACGACATACACGAATAGACATACGAATCACAACCTTGTATGTATGCATATATGTATGTGTTTATGTATGTATGTGTGTATATATATATAACTGCCCGAAACAGTAAGGACTTCTGGTATACTTGACTGAAGAAAGACGGCCACGAATGACCCGTCTTTTTTTGCCTGTCCTTCTAATTGTTGTTACTCCTGTTCGCCTTTGTATCGTCTGTCTATCTGAATGTTTTATTGTCCTCTATTGCGTTTATATATACTGACATTATATATATTATATCTCTTGTGTGTATAAGTGCGTGAACATATGAGTGTGTGAGTTGGTGCATGCATGCATTTGTGAATGTAAAATGTATGTGTGTATGTAAATATACACGCAGTCATGTATTTAAAAGAAACCGTAAGAAAGGGAGAAAGAATGAAAGGTCGGGGAAATGGTGAACCAATGCGCTGAAGTCACCACATCTAGAGCCATAGTGTATATAGAATAGAACAGAGACCTAGAATCGTGGGATCCTGCCAACTGCTCAATGTACCTTAGAATAAGTAGAGGCCTCTGTATACCCACACGTACACAAACACGCACACACACACACACAGACATACACAAACACGTACATTAAAATACGTACTTCAGTATTCCAATATTATAAACGTTATGTGTATATATCTCACCTCGTCTTTGTGTTTTCTTTAATTTTTCAACCATACGAAATATATACATGTATAAATATATTGTATGTAAATTTATATATATTATGAAAAACAATGAAAGTAAGAAGAAAGATTATAAGGCAGGAATGATAAGTTTTAGCAAATATATTAGTTTAACGCTTAAAAAGAAGAGAAAGAGTTCTGACGTTTCGGACGATTGCTTTGCATCAGAAGAACGATATAAAAGAAAATTTGTATACAGTCGGAGAGAGTCTTAAGAGTTTAAAGCTGGAAAAATGTAAAATCCAGTGGTTATTTCCAAGGGTAAATTCTAAGTGGGGTGAGCTAACTGGAGAAAGTGGATTTCGTACGTGTGTGTCTATGTGAGTGTTTGTGTGAGTGTTTTTAGCGAGTTAAAGAATCATTGGTAGGGGAAGTATTGAATAAAGAAGTTCATCAAAGTGTGAATGTGTTAAATGCAGTTGTCGTTGAAGCTGAGGGTAGCGCATAGAAGGAAGTTGCAAATGAGTGAAAAAAAAGCGAAATGTATGACTGCGAGTTATTGTTTGTGTAGGTGTGCTTTTTAGTACATGATTGTATGTACATGTGTGCGTAAGTAAAGCTTTAGTGGCTATGTATGTCAAGGAGACAGGAAGATTAAGAGAACGGTGACGTGTCTACATGTGTGTATGTTCATGTGTGAGTGTTTGTGTAGGTATACGTGGTAAATGGGACTTTCTAGTTGATGGTTCTACTCCATTTCATCAAGTACACAAATTGCTGGTCATATGAGTGAATATTTTCGTGAATTGATAAACTGTGAATCTGTTTTGGTTACTGCAATGACCAACACTGCCGAACAATGGTCTGTCACCACCTTCTCGGATATAGCATGAACATTAGATAAAATAAGCAAAGCAATAAGGAAATTGGAGATTAGCAAGTCTCCTAGAATCGGTAAAATCTGCACAGAATCTTCATGAGCTTATTTGTGACGTCTGGTGTAGCTCACAAAATTGGAAATATGCAACTATGCTTCACCTTCATGAAGGAAATGAAATCCTGATAAAATGTGGCAATCATAGATATATTACTGTTCTGTCAGCTGTCAGTAACGCTATGGCCATCATTCTTATTTCTTGACCGAATAAACACCTTGTCATTTCCAGTCTATGGTGTACATTCCGTTCTGGTAGAGGAACGATGCGGATATGATTTCCACAGTAAGGCAGATGCCAGAGATTTGCTATGAGTATAACATTGATCTAATAAACACCTTCGCAACTTTAAATAGGATTTCCCTGTGGAAAATACTTGCTCACTTTGGCTGTCCCAGTAATTTTGTATCCATAATTCAATCGTTTCAGTCACAATGGTAACATGTTGGGACTGATTGTAACATTCTTATGCGAAGCTCTACGCTTTCCATTGTTTCCGTTCATGCTTTTGCCATCGGTTCCTTTAAAAGATATGTGTGATGTAACTATTTTTGCTGCTATTGCCCAAGCTTTACTACTCATGGTCTTCTTTTTTTTGCATAAAACTGTAATCTAATTGCAAATACTGGTGAAAATACGACAATTTTTATAGATTACACCTCTGTATCGTATTTGAAGCTCAGCTTTATCTTGGAGAATACCACTGTAATGTTCAAATCTGCCCATCAAGCACATACATGAAACCATCTATCTTATTTGAAGGGACAGACCAGAAAGTAGAAGGAAAGTGTGTTTACTTGCGCCGCACATTCAGGAGTTCTTGTTTCTTGGATGGTAGAATGTCTTGTAAACTTTCAGAAGGTAAACGATTTTCTGAAGGCTCTTGAGTCTCGTGTCTGCCTTCATTGAAGATGATAAACGTTGCTGTATATCATGTCCGTGTACTGACTTCTCTTCTTTCTTCATGTAAGGCATGGGTTCTTCAGAATAGTTATTTAAAAGTATTTCAGTATTTTCATCAGAGATGCTAAAGGCACATCCCGAATCGTAGCTGGTCATCGCAGCTTACTCTGAACGCAAAAATCTTTGTGAAAGCAGAAGTCTTGAACCTTGAGGCAACGACACAGAAGCACATTTACATTGAAGCGGAGATGAGTGATTCAGGGGGGCCCAGAAGCTTCTCTGTACTAACGCTGAGATAACAACTGCCATTAATCATAACCAGGTCCTAAGAAATGCTTCACTTATTGGATCACCCTATCACTGAGGATTTGCCCTGGCAAAAGCACATCCTTAGATTTGCTACAATCGCATCCTAACCGCTACGTTTCTCTTCAGGGCCAGAAGGTTGTTCAACGTCAATCAATTATCAATCTCTCTCTATATAAACGGCAGTTTGTCTGTGCGTGTTTCTGTGTGTCTGTTTTCTCGTACCCTCACCCTGACCACGGCTTTCAACCGATTCTGATGAAACTTGACACACACATAGCCCAATGTCATAATTCAAAACTAACGCAGCGAAAATTTTGAAAAGTTCCCCCAGTTCTGAAAAAAATCGATAAATTCAACATGGGGTCGAGAATAAAAAAAAACAAACCACAGACTGTCTAGGGGACGCAACTCAACCTTTTATTACTCTCAAAAAAAAATTTACCATCATTTTTTTCCATTTTTTTGCTATTTTTTGGCTATAACTCTCTAAAAATGCTTTATAGTTATTTCCCTTACAAACCTGAGCAACGCCGGGCGATACTGCTAGTATACTATAAAGCTCATGTTAAATCTACAATAGAGTTTTGCTCTCACATCTGCGACGGTGCTGTTACTGCTTCAAAACATGGGTATCATAGACTGCATCCAGTCTAGGACACACACACATGCACGCACGCACACACAGACACACACACACACAAACACACACATTATAACAACACATCTATAATAGAATCAAATGCATTGCAGAAGACGTCAGAAAGCAGAACTGCAGCCGATTTTTGTTGCAGCTGATGTACTAGAGGGTATAGATGGCAACAAATAAAACACATTATATATATATATATATATATATATTATAGAGAAGGCCAGTTTATGGGATTACCCTGGGTTTCCTGTCCATAAAGGGTTTAGCTTTA